>NC_137688.1:40069916-40147416 GCF_963989245.1 Nansenia antarctica
GAGAGAGACAACCCACAGAGAAAACAGATGGAGAGCTTGATGTACTAAATACATGGAAGTGTTTAGATAATTATTGTCATGACATCCATATTATTGAAGTGTTTGAGAGATAAGCACATACACAACTACAAGGTAGCACAGAGATGGAGAGAAGGCCATGGACACTCCTCTGCACTGACATCTCTGCCTCAGGCCAGAGATCAGCGTTGGGTGCAGTTGAGATTCAAGTAACAAATTACAACTCAATTATTCTAAATCTATCAAATGATATTAAAAAAAAACTTTAAACTTTCAATTCAAATCCCTTCCTGAATTGAACTCAACCCAACCCTGTGAGAGATCAGAGGGAGACGAGAGAGTTCAAGGCGGATTGGCTCACCCTTTCTGTCTGTACACAGGCATGTCCAGCATGGCTTTCCTCGGGAACAGGCGGAGCAGCTTCAGCACCTGCTGCTTCCAGGAGACCAGCCTCTTCTTCTGAGTCTCTGTGAAAGCCTGACACACACACACACACACACACACACACACACATACACACACACACACACACACACACACACACACACACACAAGCACCAAACAAAGCCACACACATCAAATGGTTTAGAAAGTCCACTTGTGAGGGAGAGCTATATTTATTTTAAAATAGAGAGAAAGGTTTTTGACTCTTTTTTGACTCTCAATTTCCACTAAAAGATATTCCATTGCTGAAAATTAAAGTTCCCAGTGCAACTAAAATGGCCCTATGGAGAACACACTTGACATGCCAATAAGGTGTTACTTACACCTTGTTAGCAGCATTGCCACATTTTGTATTCATAGCCGGTTCTGTGTATTAGAAAGCTGTTCCATTCCTGGATTTGAAGAGTCTCACCTCATGTGTCAGACATTTCTCAATGAGCTGCAGGTAACAGCTGATGTTCTCCTCATCTGGCCTTGATACCAGCAGTTGAGTGCACACTGCAACACACGGTCAGGGGGTGTTGACATTGCTACACTAGCACACAGATGCTCTGAACATCACACAACCATTCCTAGCGATGAACACCAACGTCACACCTCTACATGAAATAAAAAGAAACACAAAGCACACAAATCACACGGCCAGTAAAAAGCACAACGTCCTCTTACCTTTACCCATGACACGCGTGAACTGGCCAGCAATGTCGCCGTCTGAGATGGGTGTGGCTGAGGACTCGCCATCGCAGGGAGGGGGGTTGTGGGGTTGGAAGCCCTCTGACGCCAGGTCCTTGTCCTCCCCAGGCTTGGATGCCTCTGAGGAGGGGCTGCTGGCCTCCATGTCTCTCTGGGCAGCGCTGGGGGGGTTGTAGTATTTGATGGGTGTGATGATGATCAGCTGCAGCTCCTGCAGGGCATTACGCAGGTTTCCCCCCTCCAGGATATCCTGCCAGGAGCAGACCCGGGTTAGCATCGTAGCATTAGCTCATTAGCAAAACTCTAAAATGGGATCATAATCTATGGAGATTCTCCTTTGAAAATGCAAACATCTGTACAGTATTAAACACATCCATAATAGCATTGGGGACGATGACCTTAATTAAAATGTACTTCAATTGAAAAAACATCAAAGCCACAAGCCTAAATAAATTACTAATTAATAAACTGACAAATAGGAAGTTGTTCAGAATAGCATGGGGAAAATAAAATGCTTTTGAAAAGCCTTTGAACTGATCTCCATCCGCACACCCCTTACCTTCTCTAAGGATTTGAGAACACTCTGCCTCTCTCTTAGCTTCTGAACACTCAGGGCTATCTTGTGCCGCGCCCCTTTAGTCACATTCTGAAAGAAAAAGAAGGGAAGAGAATAGAGAAAGAGCATGAGAAGCAGGGTGGATCATTTTGCAAGGCAGCTCGGACCTCCACAGTCACTAAATAACGACCCTAATTACCATCTGTTTCATTACAACTAGGGAGCAATGCCAGAATCGTATCGTTTATCTGTGCAGGTAGCTCTATATAACTGTAGGGTGCATCGTTTAATTTCATGCCTCGTTAAGAGTTGAGGTATCACCATGCTGGAGGACAATGACATTTAACACTGGAAGAAAAGGTATTTTACAAGCCGACCTAGGGCAGTCTAGGAGACACAGCCAAAAATATTATGTGTACATATTATTAATATGTATTTTGTTCCTAATGGTAGAGCAAAACGTATCCTAATATATACATAATAATGCTCAATGTAGGGTTGGGCGGTTTCCAATTATTGATACCGTTAAATCGTCCGCAAATTTAGCCGCGGTTTACGGTTTTACAGTGGGATTCAAAATCACATTGCAGGGCTTTGACAGAGCCGCCAATTTCAAATGATGCATTTGTGACAGCAGCTGGTGAAAGGTGGACCAAAGCCCTATCCTTTCCGAACCTGCTCGAACACTTTCCACGAGCAGTGCTTGAAAATAAATAAAAATACTTTTGGTTCATAATGAGACTATGTATGGGAAACACTGCAACACAGCAGACGAGTGCTGTGAATCACATATCCTTCTTCTGAGGAGAAGCAGTCACGTGACATGGGATTATGATTGCTTCTAAATAGTATTTTTTGACAGGTTATTTATTTGACAATTTTTTTTTTTTTTACAAAATGTTCTGTCATCACTTTCAATAGCATCTTCAACCACACAGACAGTGGTGCTGGACAAACACTCTTAAGGCGTTTATTATATACTGTATATGCGCACATTGCACATGCAGATTTTTTTCATGACAGTATAGGTATTGACACTGTTGCTATTTTCAAATACCGCGACAGTTTGTGCTGGCTTGGACGTTTTCCTTCCAGAAATGTTTACAGCAAGTACAGCTCAGCAGCTCAGTACAGCTCGACTCAGTTCGGCTCTGTAGTGTAATGAGGGTAAAAAGGCCAGGCACAGAGGATGTGAAGGAGACAAACCTGTGATTCCAGGTGATGCTCTGTGAGAATCATCATCTCCTCATAGGTCAACTGGGAGAAAAGTGCTGCGTATTTATGAAGACGGAGACTCTTCAGCCACGTGGGAACATCTAGAACACACACATAAATATATAGACAAATCAACAGAAAATCAAGGGGGTGGGGGGGGGTGCAAGAAACACCATTACACTATACACAATGACTACGTAATCCTATGACTCCCTGTCCCTGGTATTGGGGTAGAAGTCTGAACCTTTCATGCCGCTGCCATCCTCCTGGAAGGTGTTGCGTGTCAAGCCCTGGTCCTCTGTCTGCTCGCTGCCTGAGGAGGCTACGCTGCTCTGGGGGGAGAGGGGTGCGTGGTCGGTGGGTAGGAAGGCCTGCCTGCTGCCCCCCAGGTCGTCCTGACTCAGCCACTCGGAGCCGCAGGCCTGGGGACTGGAGGGGATCAGGGACATGGACCTCTTCAGGGGGCTAGGCTGGCTCTGCCCACCCATGCCTGACACACAGGAGAGACAGGAATGAGAGGCAGGCTGTTAGAACACAACCACATCAAACATGGAAACTCACTGGATCCTGTTACAGTATCTCTCTGCCAGTACCATTCCTTTCCTCTCCCTCTTGTCTGGTAGGAGAGGAGAAACTGACCTGCATTGGTGATGCTATTGATGGGGGAGGGCATGCCTCCCTGGAAGGACAGGTGTCCGTTCTGTCCCGCAGGTGAGGTGCTGGAGGAGGAGGGGCTCTTGTCGTGCCAGGCGTGGCCAGGCTCCAAGCCCTCCGCAGAGCTGGGCCACTCATCTGAGCCCTGACGCGGGTGGTAGGGTCCGGAGGGAGGCCGGGAGGAAGGGCAGGGCGCGTAGCCGCTGGAGAGGTGCTCCTCCAGGTGGTTGAGCCACATGGCCAGCGAGGTGCGGTCGTCCAGGGTGGTGGCGGGGTGGATGAGGGCGTAGGATAGCAGCTGCCTGCTCTCCTCCACAAACAGGCTACTCTCGATGGTGTGGCTCAGCACCTTCTGGAGGAGCTTCATGTACTCACACTTGGCCTCGCTGTTGCGCGGCTGTAGCAGAGGAAGGTGAGACAGCAGCAGAGACACCGCCTTCTCCTTGGGCTCCTGGTGCCACTGGCTGACAATGGCTGAGAAGAGAAAGAGAATGACTTTTTTTTCAACGTCGTTTTTATTTCAGTTATACAATCATAGCCACAATTTTGTAATGTTAGGAGAAGAACCTCTGAAATAAAAAGCCACCAGCTATCTGATTACAATCGTCCTTAGATGAGATACTGTAAGGGACTTAGTCTAAAAACGAATTGACTAATCCAGCAGGATTTCAAATGTGTCGCCATAAAGACCTGTGTTCAGTATTTTTTCAAAAACTTTTCAAAACGACCTGTGCTTGATTGAGTTCGCCTGCACCGAGTAGCTGTACAATCCCCGCCCACCGGCCACTCCGTGGAGACTCAGGCAAATGCTCAGAATATCTGAGAGTATTTCAAATACTTCATTCCGGCTATTTTTCATAGAAAAAAATACAATAGAATAAACAATGCATTTACCTGCATTATTGGCCTCTGCCTCCAGGATGTGGATCTCTGTGCAGTCTGCGAGCCAATGCTCCAGGCAGATGTGGAGGAAGCGGGCCTGGGTGCGAGAGGCCCTTTTCAGCAGGGACAGCAACGCCACCGTCTGCTCGCACTCATTCCAGCCCTTAAACCAGTCTGTAAGGATGCCCACCTGGTCTCGGAACATCATGGCGCGTCCCCTTGGGAACGGGGGAGACGGGAATGTGTGGGGTTGGGGGTAAGGGAGGGGGGTGGGGAAGACTGCTTTGCTCACACCAGTTTAACTTTGGCCCCGCTCGGCGGCGGCGGCTTTTGCAGAACAGTCTTGGGATCCCCTCAGAGTGGAGTGGGGAGGGGCCTCACATGGTTCAAGTGCAGGAGAGGGTGCTAGTGGGGAGGGGGGCCTTGGTAGGGGAGTCGTGAGTGGTTTGGGTGGGAGCTGTGTGTGTCCAATGTAGTCGGTAGTGTCTCAGACAGGGGGAAGAGTCTCTCTCTGGCGGCGCATCAACGCCAGCATCATCAAAAGCCTGCAGAGGGACAGGAAAAGAACATGTGATATAAATATATCTATCAGTCCATTTTAAATGGTCACTCTTATTTAGGCGTTTGGGTGTGCTGAACCCTGGTCATGGGCCTGATTTGCTGATAAATTATAGACTAGGTGTTATACTGTATGTTGATCATGCAATCCTATATTGTGTAAAAATATTAAAATTAAAAACTACAGGGAACATGTGAATGATATTTCGTCATTTGTGGAAATTGGTGAGAGTAACTCCCTAAAAAAAAAATCATTTTTCTTTTCTTGAAAAAAAAGTTGGCTTATGTTCAAATTCATAAAATAGTGTCGGTAAGGAGAAAATAAATGCTCCATCATCTTGAAAACCTTTTTAACCCTGACATACACAACACAGGCCTTGAAGAGCCGTCCCACAAGGTGGTCAACATACATTTATTTTCACACACTTACTGTAACATACCTCATAACTCACTAACCATAGCTCAACATAAGCATAACCATAACTCAATGTAGCATAATATCACACAATTACACAGTAAAATTACCATGAACTGAAGTATAATAGTCAAACATGATGATTTAAGTCAATCTATGGATGAAGCCAGAGTCAATTCAAGGGATGTGGGAAGACATTTAATTTGTATGTACCAACATTATATAGGTCCTTATGGGAAATGTGTTTATCATGAGTATGTCCAAAATCACATGACTAGCTCAACAGGGGAAGGAGATATGCTTGTTCAAAGTTTGGTGGGGGACAAAGAATCTAACTAGCAGAAAATCTAATGGGCGGAGCTTATAGCTCGTTGTTACTAGAAACGTGTTACTAGGGGCAGCAAATATGTACCAAATTTACATTTAACGTCCCAACTATAGCCAGGAAAAACGCTTGTTCAAAGTTTGTAATTTCTGTTGTTATTTCATTATAGCAAGCCTCTTGGGCCAATCAGTGTATATGCCAGATCTCTATGGCAAGATGCATAATTCACCCCAAGTTTAGTAAAAATTGTCCCAGTGGTGTCTGAAATATCACATGACATACGGACATATGAACAGGTGGAGACAGATCCACAGTCCTCTGCCCGATTTCATCATGGGGGACTAACTACTCAAAACAAATATGACACACATGGCATTATACCCTTTTATATACTTTTTTATATACTTTTAATATACTTTTGAACTGACAAGAGTGCCCAGTCATGAAAAAGTTACGTTTTTATTGGATGTTCCAATTTTTACCATGGGAAGACATTTCTGTCCTTGGGACGCTGTCTCAACAAGCTATCAGTTTGACAACGAATGCTGACGCCTCATGCAAATGAACAGTTAGAAAAATTCCCATTAGATTAAAGCAATTGACAGCATTTTTCCACAATGAAGTCTTGGCTGCAAGCCTAGTTTTTGAAAAACAGCAACAATTAAGAAGCTTTTGCCTGTATAGCACTGAGCTGCACGTGACAGTACATGGACTGGAGTTCTAGTGCCCAGTTTCTAGAATAACTGGCATTCTTGTTGGCACATCTTGCCTGGTCCTTCAGTAATTAGCCAGTAAAATATCCAAATTAAAAATGTGATGTTTCATCAGTCATTTGGATGTGGAAAAGGTCTAATGTGGCACTAAAGATTGTGGCTAGGCCTAATCCAGTTTATTTATTTATTTTAATGGCCAGTCCCAGTATGGCTCTTTAAGTCCTGTGTCTTTTAAGTGCCCTGATATTGGGTCCATTCACTAATGTAACCAGCTTACAAGTGAGTTTCAATTTATATATAAGCAGACATGCCACATTCATTCTAATGGGGAGGCTTTTTTTGCAACTACAACAAAGCCCAATCATTAAAAACAAATGTTGAAAATGTAGGCTACATTGTTGAGGGTCACTGCAATCTCATGACTGTGATAGAAAGCAGTATGTGAAAGACTGGGTACATGGATAAATTCTACAATCTAGAGGCACATGTAAGATGGTCCTACATACTCTTATGCATGTCCTTTATTTAGGCCAGCTAGGCTAATCATAATGCAGAGATAATCAGCTTCATGGTGCAGAGAAAGTAGAGCACATTATTGCCAGCATCATCACTTCTCATAACACATAATACAGTCGATTATGTTCATGCAGTATTAACACACGTTTCTCCTTATCCTTAGGCCAACATCCTGTAAAAGAGTTTTCTCATATCTTAAATCTAGTGGTTATCTTGCATATTTAGACTTAAAATCAAATGTTTTTATTACTCTGGAATTCCATGGTCAAAATGTCCGCATGGCTGTCAGTAGATAAAGCTTTAAGGGGGAATGGGTTTACCTTGCAGCAAGTTACCTGGCAATCGTAACAACTTCACAGTAAGAGTTAATCAGCCATGATCAAACGTGAGAGTGTCCATCCCTCGCAGTGCTCACCGTAGTGAATAGTCAGCCTCTAACTGAGGCGAATCTGATTCCCATTCCATGTTAGCAAACCCATGCTGTCATATTCCGGATCTTTAAATCCTGGCCACCTAATGTTAACAGTTACTTTACTTAGCTCAAATATCATATCTGGGGTAATTAAACAGTTGCTTACTCACTGTGCTGTTGTGGTAATTAGCCAGCTTGCTTTACTAGCCAGCAATCACCAGACACTGGCTAGCTTGTTGCTGTCAGGCGTAGCTTAGCTGTACCAACCCAATTATACTGACACATTTTATATTTGAGACGACACTAATATGCATCACAGCTAGCTAACGTCACTCTTGATGTTAATGTTAGGTAGCTAATTGTGTTTGACACGTAGCTACCTAGCTTGCTACTCCCAACATGTAGCTAGTAGGTTAGACTCACGCTAGCTACTGAGAGAACGTAAAACACACCAACCTGGACTGACAGTGCCTGGTGGTGTTCAGGGCACTGGCCGGGCTGTGTTGGTTACCGGTGCACAGGAGTGGGTTTGACGGGCTAGTGTAAGTCGGCTAGCTCGTTAGCTCAAGCTAGCATCACAACCAGCGGCCCTCCGCTGGGACACCAGTCTGATGGATGTGACCGTGCTAATGGACGAGTAGGGATTCAGGATTGGTATTGTTTTTTCGTTAGCAACGTAGCTGTCGAAATCCCTTTCTCGTATGATTCGTTAAGTCCTCAAGGCGAACATGTCCCCCGAGATTCATTCCGTAAAAAGGAGGCCCGTCACGTTACAATAATTACATCCACATTATGTCAGCCGAAAAGCTTCTCCCTTGTTGGTTTGTTTACATTTGTGAATTGTCACTTGTTAGCTTGCTAACCGATTAGCTTAGCACGAGCAAAGCTAGCTAGCATATCAGCTATAGGCTTCATCTATAAATGAAATAGCTTAACTGGTAATAACCGTAGACTTCGATCCAACCGCTGTCGTAGTGTTGTTTGTTTAATGACTTCCGATTGATTTCAAAGACATATAAAATAATCTATGTACAAAAATGTTTATTTGAACACAGACAAATATGGAGAGTACGCTGGGAGAGATCTACTTCGACTGGGCGCAAGACGTATCGCGTAGGGATGAACGTGATGACGAGGGGCCTCGACGCGACTAGTTTGTTCAGAGCCTGTTGTCACTGCCCAGGTTTACTCGCCGCCATCTTGGCGACGCCTCTTTGGGCGCTCGTTTTCAATTCATCAGAGCAAAGCATCCGGGTACTTTGCCCTCCCGTCATGTCCACGCCCCTTTTTGGATGGTGGAAGTAGCTGTCAATCACCACAGGTGCTTGAAAGTTTGTTGCAGGAATGGACGACTAACGGCTGATCCTTGAGGTCGAAAAATAATATTTTTTATATGCGACAAATGATCGATTATTGTACCATGATGCCCAGGTGAAGGACCGAGCATGGGGTGAGATCGGGTCCACACTTGGATTATCAGGTAAGATATAATGGTGATGAACCCACCATCTTCTCCCTCTTCCTCTTCCCTGAAGCCTTTGGAGGAGTAAAAGAAGAGCCAGTGCTTTCCTGCGATTATAAGCAGCTGCCAGAGATGGGAAGAAGAGAACAAGTCTATTCCCAATGTAATTGTAATTGGTGTATTTATTTATTTATTTATTATAACACTGAGGACGTTTAGATACATATCCATTTAGCACACATACACATTTTGTTGTAGGCTATATTCTGTTCTAATGGGTGATGCTTTCCTGAAGTAAAAAAAGAAAAAGCTAGCATACACAATTACGTTACTCTGAGGTACTTTTACTAGAGGTTTTTTTTGTCCTGTGGTAGGCTACCTGCTTCAGTACTATGGACAGCTCCAAGTACGACATTCAGCTCTATATGTCAATACAACCCAACTTGTGTCCTCAATAAGTTTATTAAAACCGCTAGCAGATGTGGATAAATTAAGCTATACGTACCCATCGGCATAATTGATGAAAGAGATGTTGTAAGAGAATGCAGGTGCTCTCCTGATCCAGAAATTCCCGCTATGAACGTCTCTGTTAATAACCGAGCGCTCCTCGCGCTTCGCGGGCTCAATGACTCCTCGCGCTTCGCGGGTATGACAATTCCTACTTGACTGGGGTCACGTGACTTTATTCCCTTATAGATGATCCACAGCTGCTCAAACTATCAACTGCAACTCTGTTGATATGTAACTAGATTTATGGTTAAGGATAGGGTTAGAGTTAAGGTTAGGCGCAGGGCTGGACTGGGACAAAAATTAGGCCCTGGCATTTTTGGCCCAGACAGGCCCACCCCAATCGGTCGGACCACACCCACCAGCACAAAAATACTTGCCTTATATACTCGTCTTATATACTGTGCTGTAATATACGGTAGGTGAAAATGAATAGTTACAATAGGATATACAGTATGTATTATGATTAAGAGTACAGTATGTATAATCATGAACAATGATAAAAGTTCGGTAGTTCGGTAAATTCTGGGTCGAAGCCTTCAGCATACTCACATTAACACATACGCAATGCTCAAGCAAACATAGCAGATTGTAGAAAAGGGGAGGCGACTCTGCTAGGTGCTACATTGCTCCTCTATGATTCTGATTCTCTATGTTAAAAGGGGAGGATCTTAGGAGTTGGTTAGCATCCTGTCACAAGCTTTTGGCAGCAGAGAAGGAACTACCTAAACAGCAAGGCAGTCTCATTGGTGACAAGAAGGCAGAACAGGACCATTTCACTTCAGAATGGTATGGATGACTGATTTGTATGATGTTCCACTTTTTTAAGAACATGTCTTCAGGTAGGGTAGGTGAACTGTGCCAGTATAAATTATGTTCAAAAGGTTTTAAAGCAGGTGCAAGTCTATCTTCGCTACCCTTGGGCCATCTATCACCCCCCCCACCCCTCTACAGCCTCTTGACACAGGAAGCTGCATCGTCCCATGATGCAACAAAAAGCACTTCCTGGCCTCAATCTGTCACTTGAAGATTTTGTGAACAGCTAAATTGTTTTTATTCATGCATGGTACATGGCAATCTGCTCATCTGAAATTACAAACTGATCCTCTAAAATGCCTGCCTCGCACTCCTCCTCTCTCTCTCTCTCTCTATTTTTGGGCTTATAGATTCAGTATAAAGTGATGTTGACACCAGTGTTGTCAATGACGCATTTTGCTATATCATAATGGGGTTGCATGGTAACTTTAGTTGGAGAAAGGCAGTGAGAACTTTTGTTCTACATTGCGATTTACTTTTCCAAATTCTCTGATATATGCCATTTAGCATAATTTATTATAGCAGACACATAACAAAATCTGTCAAAACATTTACAACCAGACTTGAAACACTTGTTTTTATTGTATATTTCAGTCAAGCTCTCTTGTTGTATGTGAGGTGGATGACAGTCTGAAAGAAAAACTGAAGAAGTTCAGATTCCGAAAAGAGACTAACAATGCTGCCATCTTGAGTAAGTGTAATGGCATATCTGTTCCTCTGTGACTTATTCATCCCTTTAACTTCCAATCTGTTACTATGTAATTACTATTTGATTATATGGGTATGGTCTGGTAACCAAGATGTATATTAGTTATACTTGTCAGACAACAAAAGGCTTATAAACACATACTGTGCAGACAACCACACATGTATAATGATTATTCTGTTCTCTCAGTGAAAATTGACATGGAGAGACAGATTGTGATCCTGGAGGAAGAGTATGAGGTAAGTCATGAAACTTATTGAATGTTCACTTCTGAGTAAAAAATATTCACAACTTCTCTATCAATACATGTAACATCTCTCTTAAACTTCAGGATATCTCCATTGATGACTTGAGGGATGAACTTCCAGAACGGCAGCCCAGATATCCTTACAGAATTGTGGGGCCATAGAGATAGACACAGTAGAGGGGCAGGTGTCAAACAGACCCAATAGTCCAGAATGGAACAATTTGTCAGCCATCTAGCCATCTAGGCTATCTCTATGGTTGGGGTGATTGATACAGCACATACATGAATTACCTTAAAATTCAAAAAACATTGCCAATGTTGGGTTAGTATTGTCCATTGATTGGAGTTCCTTGACAATAGCGCACATTCATTGTCTACAGCTACAAATACCTCCATGCAGACGGCAGAGTGTCCTATCCTCTGTGTTTCATATTCTCAAGTCCAGTGGGTGAGTGATTCACCATGTTTCTGTTAACAACAAAAGTGGGTGAAGGATCTACACTTCTATAAAGTGACTTATGGAGCGATTGTGGATCAATATCTTTGTTGAAATTTGGAATTGATGATGACTAAAACTACAGACATCATCTTTTTAGTTTATTAACCTCGAATATAGTGAGATCTTGCATAATAGGGTCAGTGGACATTGGTTTATGTCTTGGTCTCACAATACACATTTATTTTCAAAGGATGCAAGCCTGAGCAGCAAATGATGTATGCAGGCAGCAAGAACCAACTGGTCCAAGCAGCAGAACTCACTAAGGTGGTACTCATTTATCTTTCTGTCAAATTAAAGGAGCTACATGACATTTTCACTGTACTACAGAATGGGCTTGCAAAATCGGCTGGAATTGTGGAGTGATTGTGTTTAAAAGTAATAGCTAGCCACCAATGTTTTGTTGGCTATAGTAATGGCGTATTGATTTCTCCTGGCTGATATACAGCCACTCTGTTGTGAAATCATAGCTACTTACCGAAGGTAGGCAAATCTATCCATGGGAACTATTTATTATTATTATTGTTATTAGACTATTATTTATTATTACCTGTTCACTTGACCTGTGAGGATCTTATCTCAATGGTCTAGACGTGTTTGTTATGGAAGCTAACTACCAATGCCTAGTGTAAAAAGATCGTTGTAAATGCAATGGATTGGTACAGTAGAGTACATACATTTTTTAAATTAAAAAGGGAAATTTCAGCAGAAACGTTGTGCTTGCTCAGCTGGCTAAAGGTATAATGGTAATGGAATAAGTTTACATTTCGGTCATCACATGCCATCAAACGGGAGAAATGCGACATGGAAATATGTCAATATGTGGGACTGTCATGGACAAATCAGCTTTAAAACATTACAACTAGCTTTTTTGTGATGCTTGTTATAAAGAAAAGGCCTATAATACATTGAAATGACATTAAACTAAGATAATACAATGGTTATTAAAAATTTTAAAATCTTTATTAAAGAAAATAATAACATTTGTGGCTTTCTTTTGTTGCTAGTGCGAATTCCAGTTTCCTGCCGATGATTCGCAACGCATTGTGCGATTTTGTAAAACCCTCCGTTTGTAACTCCGTTCGGAGTGTGCATCTTAAAAACCTCAGCTTGGAAGGCTATGTAGCACTACCACTTAGCCCTACCCCTACATGAAAACAAGACTTGGGACACCCCTACCGTTTACGTGAACGTGCAAAACGGAGGGGGAGGGCTAAAATGGAGGGCCAAGGGGTGAATTTGGATTGGGCCTAACTCTGTTCAAAGCCAAAAAGAGAGTGGCACAGGGGTGCAAACTGGCGATGGCCCAAAAAGGTGACAAATGTTTTTTTAGCGGCTAACCTTAGAGGGGGGATAGCGCTAGCACTAATGGTGTTAAATAGATACCGCTAGCACTAACGGTGGTCTAACAATGATGCATGTGTAAGTAGCGGCAGCCCTGACCTTAACACCTGCAGAATTACTTTGAAAACAGTTTACTGTGACTGTGTTCTCCACACTGTCTGGAACTGTACCTAGCTGCCTGAAGCTAAAAGGTATTTCAACAGCAGCAGAGTTTAGCAGACAGAGGGATTAGTTAGCTCACGCACCCCCCCCCCCCCAAAAAAAGCTAATTTAGCAGAAAGGTGACAAGTTTGCACCCCTGGTGGCAAGGCGAAAAGCGAGTGGCACTCCAAAAGGGGTAGGGGTAAAAAAAGGGAGATGGGATTGGGCATTCGGCTGCATATCTTCATATCATATTCAATCAAATGGATTGAGCACAACCTTCAAATTATGAAAGAAATAAGGTGTTTAAACTTTATCACAGAAACATGCATGTTTAATCTGACTCCTCCCTGTTTTCTCAATAGGTTTTTGAAACCAGAAACATTGATGACTTGTCAGAGGAGTGGCTGAAAGAAAAATTGTCTTTCTTTCGTTGATGAAACATTTTTCCACTGAAGGTCTGTGTGGACCTACACATATCCTTTTAGTTTTCTTTATAATCACATCATTAAATGGGCTGCTTGATTGTTTGATATTAGCTGAACTTCACTGATGTAGGCATAATTGAACAAGTCAATATAATCTTGAGAATGGGAAGTTTCACTTTGTACTAGCTTTTGCATCTTTTTGACTGCTTGTATCCAGAGCTCTGTATCAAACTGGTATTTGACTGCACCTCTAGTCTAAATATCATCATCTGAAAGAATATTTGGTCTTCACTGTAAATCTTTGCAAACATGCATGCACTGATAATACTTAATTAGTTCTGTAATAAATGCTGTTTGTGTCATGTTAATGTCAAGTTTACTTCAATTCTTAACTTAATAGTTGATTGGTTTATTAAAAAAAACATTGCCACCACAACTGAAAGAAAAATATTTAACAGCAGTATCTGACTTTCAAAGATAACTTTAGAGAAAGCATTCAGAAACGTATCTTGTAAAATCATTAACTACTGTTTATACTGTATACAATGTCTATCTGTTCATAAGGGAAATGTGTCAATCATACAGGTTCACTGTAATTTGAGGGGAAAAGGACTGACAACAATGTATCTTTTTACAGTATTTTGACACTACAAAAACATCCAAAATCAACAACTCTTTACAAAATCGCATCACTTTATTTGCTTTTCCAAAGACATTTATAATGCAAAGTAACCTCTAACATTGACAGAACAAAGAGCATTGAAAAGTCCAACCAAAAATTATTTTCCATTGCTTTTCTCACAACTTTGAAGGAAGAATTGTGTACAAGTATGTACTGTACACACACAACTACTACAATGGTGGCTCCAGCTACATCAGCAGCAAGAGTTTTATTTTTTTAACAGAATTGAGTAACTGACATTTACAGGTACCCTTTGTTGAAATCCCTCAGAACTAATATCTCTCCTTTTAAAGGGATAGTTCAATATTCTACAACTTAGTCAGATGGTTCCAAAAATCAAAGGGAGCGATTAGGGAACAACAAAAAGGTTCCCATGGATAACAGTTTCTCCTGGCCCATAGACTACCTGACTATAAGGTGTAAAATATCCCCTTAGAGAACAATCACTTATTCTCAACACCAAAGAGACCATAGCCCAAATTTGAGCCAGTAATAGAAATAGGACTGTCATGATGAAGGCGGAGCTCTTCAGACAGAACTCACTCAGGAGAAAGGTGTGGTAGGTTGATGTTGTTGTCACAGCAACAACGCAAAGCATCTCATTCGCTGTCGCTGCCATCGCTGGAGTCTGAGGCCTGCTCACTGCCGCTCCCGCTCTGGGCTCGGCCCTCTGAGTGGTCGCTGTTGCTGCTGTGGGCAGGGGAGGGGCTGCGGCTGCCACTCCTCCTTCTCCTCCCCCTGTCTCCCTCCTCCTCACTCCCACTTCCCTCCTCCCCACTGCTATGCCCGCCGTTCTTGGGCTCGTCGTTGTTGTGGTCATCGCTGTCGTCGTCACTGCCGAAGATCTCCTCCTCATCCCGCAGCGCAGTCCGCTCCTCGCCGCTTTCACTTCCATCACTGGTCTTCCTCTTCCGTTTCCCTTCGTCTTCTTCTGCCTCTTCCTCTGGCTTCCGCTCTGCGTCCTCGTCTGCCTCCCTCTCAGAGTCACTGTCAGAGTTCTCTGCCTCGCTCTCGCTGCCTTTCTCCTTGTCATCACCTTGGAGAGGATGAAACAGAAGGATACAGACACATAAGGAATGAAGATGATGTACCCAGACATAACAGACAAACCACACTGGGAACAACATGCAAGAGTTGCTTCGTTATTTTTATGCTCCCATTGTATTCCATAATTTCAACCACATCGCTCGACTGCAAGCATCCAGGTTTCTCCCCCACAAAGAGAATCATTGGCGCAAACATACATTATTATTATAATAATAATAATTATTCAAAAATAATATTTTTTGAAGTCTCACAAAACGTATCAAAATAAGCCTGGATTTTCCTTTAGCGACGTTGATGGAATACCCCCCAGATATAATGTTGTGAGGAAGTAGTGAACCACAGAAGAAGACTACATTTAATTAACTGTAGTTAAAGGGGTAAGGTTGGATTGGTACATTTACTTTTGGACTTAATTCAATGACATATAGCCATTGAGTCTATAAGAACTTGCCTCATGGACTTAGTTCAACTATCTTACCACTTCAGCCAGTATAAGCATGAACATATAAGCATGTTTTACTTCATTGTTTGCTCTTACACTATGTAAGAGCAAACATACTGCATATCAAAAACATGGTTAAAACTATCATTTGGACCTCATGGACGGTCAGTCTTTGCATTCATAGCTGTCTAAGAATCTTAGAAAGGTTACATCTACATCACACAGAAAAGTTGGCGGCGTAATTGCTTTGTTGTTGTTTGAATCCCTAATTGCCCCTTGAAGAAGTGGTGGTAAAATAGGGAAGAGACTACAGTATGCAGTTAGACTGACCAGAGTCCTGCAAGTCTTTTAAGTCCAAGTCCTCCTCCTCATCCTCCGGCTCATGGTTCTCCAGCTGAGCCTTGCGTGCATCCTGATGGCCACAAAGGAGAGGGTTGTCATCATTACAACTCATGTATTTAAACTCATGATTGCTTTAAAACCATTAAAATATATATTTTAAATGATACATGTAAAAAGTAGTCAACAAGTACACTTTTGGCAAGAAGGGTGCCAAGTAGTAACGTTCTGTTGAAAGAAACATGGCAAGTAGTGTACATCCTGATATGTACACTACGAGGCCGATACAAAGACAGGGGGGCTACAGTAGGTAGGAATCTCACCTGAGCTTCCAGCTCCTTCTCATTCATGTCCCTGTGCTTACACACCAACACAGCGTTAGTGGTCGACATCGCTCCAGCCTTAGCTCTCCTCTTGCTCAGCCGCACTCTGCGAAAGAGGACAACAGTCAGAACACAAGACCACCACCACCACCACCACCACCACCACCACCAACAACTGTGAACTATACATACCCCAAGGTAAGGTGAGATTACTGTTCAGAATATTACGGTTCAGATAACATCTTCAAGGTTTAGGCACATTTTCTACTGAAATGTATCTAAGATATAAACGATTTAGGCATGGGTAGGGAAGCACTGAGCTGATGCTCTGGTTCCATGGCCTCAGGCCACAACAAACTACACCAACTGACTTTTGCTCCTGAGCAGCGTTTGTTTGTCGTTTACTTCACCCTCAGGTAAATCCCATTTTAGCATGAATTAAGACACAACCAAACAAACCCCCACTATGCCCTGTGGTTATTGTGGTTACCTGGTCTCCAGCTCGTTGTAGTAGACCCCGTCTCCATCTCTGAAGATAAAGAAGTAGTTCTCCTCGTAGCCCTTGCTAGCTTTGTTCTTCACGTTCCAGTTGTACTCCCTGGCTATCTTGTAGTCATACCTGTACCGTGCAGAAAAACATGCAAAGTCAACTTTTTTCCCCCCCAGTAAAGACTACATGGAGTGTCTGTGCAGTCCCTCAAATTGCAATGAATATTTGGACAATTTGAAAGAAAGTAATGCAGGACTACATAATCAAAATAGACAGGTGCTAAATCAGCAGGTGCAAGTCTGCAATGTAGGATACTGGTTATACATAGGGATAATACAGTTCACATGAAAATAAATGGGAGTCTGTGTTCTGTCCACCATTTGATTACTCACAAGTCATCAGGCATGAAGTCCAGCTCCTCATCCACGTCCCTCTTGCGTTTGCGAATAGTTTCCTCATTGGGCAGGAAGTAGGCCACAAACTGATTTCCTTCCTCATCCATCATACCTCTATAGGGTGCAACAATAAAGACTGTAAATAGTAATCCAATACGCAATTTACTCACTAAACAGTAAATATTATGGACATAGTATGGGTATTTGGACACAGGCACAGACAGATATTCAGGCGAAAAAGGTGGTAATGTGTTCTAGTAGACACCTAATCATGGCTTGTGACATCATCTCCACGCCTGCAGTTGGCGTCATGTCTTTGGGCGCAGGGTCGGAGTCAAAGATAACTTGAGCACATGGGTTGATCCACATCTGGGGGGCAGAGAGCACGCAGACACACGCGTACACACACAGGCGTACACACACACACACGCGTACACACACACACACACACACACACACGATTACTTTACCAACAGCAACACCTTCAGTTCTAGTGTGGGACAGCAACAGGAACTAATGAGTTCCCACTGCAACGAAGCCCATGGGAATGAAGCAGGTGGATAGTCACGGCTAGTGCAGAAGCTTGTCACATTCTCAGTGTTTTACACCCTTTTCCAACTACCGAGCAAAGCTGCCCTGTACTCTCCTGGTTACACATCCTGGTTACACATGCTCCACCGTTGTCCTGGTTACACATGCTCCACAGTTCACTGTACTATCCTGGTTACACATGCTCCACAGTTCACTGTACTATCCTGGTTACACATGCTCCACAGTTCACTGTACTATCCTGGTTACACATGCTCCACAGTTCACTGTACTATCCTGGTTACACATGCTCCACAGTTCACTGTACTATCCTGGTTACACATGCTCCACAGTTCACTGTACTATCCTGGTTACACATCCTGGTTACACATCCTGGTTACACATGCTCCACAGTTACACATCCTGGTTACACATGCTCCACAGTTACACATCCTGGTTACACATGCTCCACAGTTGTCCTGGTTACACATGCTCCACATGCTGCACTGTACTCTCCTGGTTACACATGCTGCACAGTTGCTGTAACAGTGTAAGACAAGTACTATTTGGAAAGAAAATGTCCAAAGGCTGTGTACATGTAAAGACAGTGTCTTTCTTTAGTGGAAGTGAGGCCCACCTTGAAGTCGGGGAAGACAGGCATCACCTCCACAGGGGTGACTCTGGGTTTGCTGTAGTGCTGGGCGATCTAGGAGGGGACAGAGAGGAATACCACCGTGCTTATTCAAATGTCACTTTATAATGATGATACAAGTTTACAATTTCACTGCAGAGTATGGGTGCCTTGCCTTGTTTGCGATTAATAAATGAGCATTGTAGATGCACACACCCAGCCGTGGGATCTCTGTATAGCTTATCTACTACATAGAGATATGTAAGTAGGCTTATGGAGTAGCCTGTGTCTGCAGAGCCAGAGAACCAGTTTGGGACTGCAGGTCTAGGACCCTAGAACAAGCGTCCTAGACTTGCGGTCCTAAACCTGCAGGTTCTGAAACTGCTGTTGGCTGGTGCTCCGGCTCTGCAGACTGTATTGGGCTTATGTAGTTTGACGTGTATGAATGGAATAAGGAGTGGGTTCTGTTTGTGCAGAGCCAAACACAGCTCACTCACCGGTTTCGCTGCATCCTCAAACGTCTTCTCGATGGCAGCAATCTGGCTGTCTCTGTCCTTATATATCTCCTCCTCTGTGAACTGTTGTTTGACAGACACACCAATCCTGAGGAAAGATTACGTATATCAAAGACAAATCAGGATGCAGTTCTTCACAGATTTTTGCCTGAAAGTGGGGACCAAGGCTCCCGAAGCAAAATCCAGGCCTTCTTGCACCAAAATATTTCAGGGGTGTGGGGTGTATTATGTGCAGGGGGGAGTGGTCCAACTATGTGGAGGGCAGCTATTTAGGTCATACTCACTTAACTTCCACCTTCTCGTTGGAGACTCCATATCTGTTGAACTCTGTAGAGATGTACTCTGTTTTCCTCATCCACGGGACCACCTTGGCGTGCTGCTGAGATCTGAGGAAAAAACAAAGGCTCATATTTTTTTTTTTTACATTTAGCAGAACTTTTGTCTAATGTAAGTGAATCATCTATACATCAGTCATCATTTAAAAAAAATCTATGCTAGGAGCAGGTGCCAATGGCAGTCACAATGCTCTAACAGCTATACCACACCAATCATATTCAATGCTAAATAATATGTAGTTTGTCTCCAAACCTTTTAGAACTGGACGGAGCCTGGATGTCCTCTTCCAATAACTTCTCATCAGCTGGATCTAAAAGAACTGGGGGGAAAACACAGTATATGAATTAATCTAAATTACCACTGCTTCTCAAGCACAAACCTCAAATAACCATGGGGAAAAAAGATAATATCTGCTATTAATTATCTAATTATCTACCATTTGCATGAAATGTGCACCTGTGAACTCCCCCCCCATCAAGATTTAAAAGCATGGGCTTGATGGCAATTCCACCTCCATCTTTTACACTAGTAAAAATTCATGTGGGGAGAATGCACAAGTGTTACATGAGTGGTGTAGTAGAAGTGCATGCTCCATGTGAGAGACGTACTGCTGGGGTCGATGCGATACGTGTCTGGGTTGATGAGGTCTATGGTGACCCCGAGGTCAGGCTCTGTCAGCAGCTCATGTTTGTGTTGCTTCTCTAACGATGTGGCCTTGTACTGCACAAACCTGTCAAAAACCAGACATAGTTTAGAGAAGGAAAACACTTCAACATTGGACATTTTTACAGAGTCCCTTTTATACAAAGCCACTTACAATTAGAGATTACAGGGACACAGGGTCTCCCTGGTGTAATTTAGGGCTAAGTGCCTTACTCAAGGGCACACTAGTGGTGTTCCCAGGTGGGCTTCGAACTCATGACCGTCTGATCCAACTCACTATCTACTACTAGGTCACCACTACCACTGTGTGTGTGTGTGTGTGTGTGTGTGTGTGTGTGTGTGTGTGTGTGTGTGTGCGTGTGTGTGTGCGTGTGTGTGTGCGTGTGTGTGTGTGCGTGTGTGTGTGCGTGTGTGTGTGTGTGTGTGTGTGTGTCGGAAACACATCAGATTCTGCTACATTGACATTGTTATCAGACTTATGTGGGAGAAAACTGAGTCAAACTGTATTTTCATTTAGAATGTTATTTCAATTCAAAATAGTTAATGTGCTTGAATGAGTTTGCCTGAGACAATGGATCCAGTGGGAAAAATAACAAATGATTGAATTTATGAATGGAATCAATCTATTAATGTAATAATCCCAGCAGTGCAAAACCGATCCATCTGGCACTCCATGTAGGCTCAAGCAAATGCTCAAAGTATTTGAAAGTATTTCTGCTGGTTAGTAATACTGGCATTTACCTGTGCTGGTCAAATGGATATGTGATGAATTTAGGATCAAAAGGGATATCAGGCAGGCTGTTGCAGTACTTCACCCGACACACCACTCCAGACCTGGGAGATTAATTGGGACAATCTCAGTCACACACGATCAAAATACACAGAACTCATGATAGTAGTTATAATCAAACGCAAAGGCATGGATCAAACGTATATGAACGATAATGGCTCGATGATGGAATACAGCTTTGCTGACATCTTGCTGAAGAGGATTTTAAAAGTTGACTTACCTCTCTGGGACAGTTCTGTGCGAGGAACTCCTAAACATGGAAGAAATAGACTCATGATCTTGACTGAAATACAATTAGGCTATGAATAGCTGGCTATGAGTTTGCCTACCTACGTTATGTTATGATGCTAGCTACGTTCACTGTTGTGTTGTTCACTGTCGGTTAGTTAGCTACCTAGCTATTACACTACAGTGAACACTTGTGAATTGTAGTCACATGTATAAGGCTGATGCAAAACGTGGTGACTGATAACTCACAATGTATCTAATCAATAAATCAAGTAAGCGTATTACTTAGCTAGCTAGTTAGCTGAAAGCGCTATGTACATACCTGCTATGACCGTCCTCTCGCTGGGCTTGGGTCTGGATAGTTGGAGCCATGGTCTTCGAAACCAGCAATAGACGGTGCAGTTAGTTCAAAACAAACGACCAAGTCACCCTTTACTTGACCTGAAAGAAATAGAAACTTGTTTGACTGTTCAGTATAGCTAAATACAAAACAATCTGTAAGTCCTGTGCAAGTCCCCTTTCCGCCTCAAACTCGCTCGCTCCGAGTAAGACCAAGATCCATGGGTAGCTTATGAACTGCCTGAATAAAACTGCCGCCAAAGAACGTCAGTAGTAAAGAGATTGCACTGTTAGCATTTTCCAGAGCATCGATTTGACCCAAGCCAAAGATTTGTTTACAAGATGGTTGAGTGACTAATTCAATTGTAACTAAAAACCCTAGCTACTGCAGGCTACCCTGTCAGTCTATCGATCTCAGTGATATATTTCTTAATATTAATTTGTGAAAGTAGCTGGACAGGGAGTGCAAGTAAGTGGGAAGATATTTTAAATTGTGTCACGAATGTTTTAAATCATGCTTATCGGGCAGACTGCTCATTAGCCCGAGCAGACCTCACAACTGTAGGTATTTGGGGTCCGAGGCACCTCGATGTTGGCTGCCCAGGGGAATCACTCTTGTGGGATAACATTACAACCCAGAAATCAGTTTCCAATGGCAACATACCACTTTAATTGTAGTTTCCCCCCATCTCACCCCTGAGTCCAGTGGCTGAGGAGGACTCCACCACCATGGTTGAAGGTCTGACCTCACCAAAGTTACCTACTTGTCAGCTCTTTTGATGTTATGACCAGAACACTGTCAAAACTGGGGCTCTGAGGTCAGAGCAGGCTGCAGCATATTTGCAGAGCCAAACTCCTGTAGAAACTCCTTGTCAGTGGCGGACTCAGGCTGTTTGAAGGGCAGGGGCGAAAAGAAAAAAAGGGCACCTACTGCACAACATGGGACCCCATCAGTGCACATGGTCAAGTTTAGACCATTGGAAGGGCAGCCAATAGGGCACATCCTCTAATTTTGCCACTCAAAAGGGCACTTTAGTGCGATGTTTTTCAACTGTGGGGGCACATGGTCAAGTTTAGACCATTGGAGGGGCACCAATAGGGCACATCCTCTCATTTTCGCCGTTGTCAGCTAGTGGGGTTGCCACCTTACAGCCTGCTGACCTGTTGGATTTTTCGTTAGGGGTTTTCTCCCGCCGTAGCCTTCGCCTCAATAGGCCCACAAGGCAGTGGGGCTATTTGACCCATAGCTGGGGCTATTTGGCCCATAGCTGGAGTATTTGACCCATAGCTGGGACAGGGGTGAGAGGCGCCAGGGCGTGTCCACACATCGGTGGGCCTGCGCGTCATCTCTCTGGGGGCCCCTGTACTCCGAGATCCCCCACAGATTAGCCTGGGACCGCAAGGTCCCAGTTACCGTGTGTGGCCGCGTGGAGGCCCTGCAGGAGTCTTGGCGGTGGATAGGCTATGTACCGGCAGGAGGAGGCTTATGCACTCGGCTCCTCTTTTCACCCTTGTGAGGGGCTAGCCGGTGGCCGTGGCTGAAAGCAGAGAGTAACAAGCAGGAGCAGCATGCAGCATGCGCTACCCACAAGCACTACTACCTCAGTACTGCACTTCACACACGCCCTGTGCGATCTTAAGCACCCACCCAAATCACCCACCCAGACGTAAAACTGATTGCTGAAACCGAAACCAGAACTAAGAAATCACACCTGAATCGGGCATGCCGCCCTACCAGTAGGAGACAAATGAATTCCTTGGGACAAACCCTAACGGAAGCCCAAGGGAGGAAAGGCCTGCTCCAGTTCAAGTCCAATACTAGACTAGGATGCTGGAACGTGAGAACTCTATATCAAATAGGAAAGTTAGCACAACTAGCAAAGGAGATGAGAAGATACAACATTAGTATAATAGGAGTAAGTGAGTGTAGATGGAACACCTTTGGGGAAGTCACCATCGCCACAGGAGAGAGGTTCCTGTATTCAGGAAAGGAGAACGAAGAGGATCCACATATGCATGGGGTGGGCTTAATTATCTCTAAAGACGCTGCAAGAAGCCTCCTTGATTGGAAACCAGTTTCAGAGCGCATAATCACTGCCAGGTTCCTATCCAAGGGTCGTAACATCACCATCATCCAGTGTTATGCACCGACAAATTCGGCTGAAACTGAGGAAAATGAAAAGTTCTACCAACAACTACAAGCGCAAGTACAGAAGACCCCAAAGAGAGACATCCAGATAGTCATGGGAGATATGAATGCCAAGGTTGGAAGGGACAACAGGCACTGGATGAACGCCATGGGAACTGAAGGTCTCGGAGAAATGAACGAGAATGGAACCCTCTTTGCGGACTTCTGCTCTTTCAACGAACTGATCATCGGAGGAACTATATTCCCACACAAGCCCACACACAAAGCGACATGGATCTCTCCTGATCTAAAGACAGAGAACCAGATCGACCATATAGCAATAACAAGAAAATGGCGAAAACTGCTGCTAGATGTTAGGGTAAAGAGGGGAGCAGACATCGACTCTGACCACCACCTGCTGATAGGAGAGTTCAGACTGAAACTAGCTGCAAGGACAGGGGAAGGAGGTAGGACCCAGAGAAAATTCAACATCAGGAAACTAGGGGATCACCAGGTTAGACAGGAAGCAGGGCTTACACTTATAAACAGATTCCAAGCATTAGCAGAAATGGGAGATGTTGAGGAACATTGGGAAAGCTGCAAGAAGGCCCTCATCGACACATGTGAACAGGTCCTAGGCTATAGGAAAGGAGAAAGAAAGGACTGGATTGCAGATGACACATGGAAAGATATAGAGGAAAGGAAGAACCTCAAAAACAAGTGCAATAGGGAGCCAGATATGACCAAGAAAGGGAAATGGAGACAAGAGCACCAACAACAGAGCAGAGTAGTGAAGAAGAAGACAAGAAGGGACAAGAGGAGATATATTGACAACCTAGCATCTGAGGCAGAAGTAGCAGCGGGACAGAGGAACATGAAAGATCTCTACAGAATCACAAGACAACTAGCAGGGAAGAACAGAACCACTAGCCGACCGGTGAAGAATAAACAGGGACAACTCCTCACACAGGAAGCCCAACAGTTGGACCGCTGGAGGGAACACTTCCAAGAGCTCCTAAATAGACCTCCCCCAGAAACATCACCAGAGATCAGCAGTACACCATTGGAAATACTGAAGGTCAACTGTGGGAGGATCTCGAAGGGTGAAATAACCAGAGCCATCAAATAGATGAAGGCTGGAAAAGCACCAGGAGTTGATAACATCCCCCCTGATATTCTGAAAGCCGATCCCAAAGCGTCCACAGAGGTTCTATACCCCCTCCTCAACAAGATCTGGGATACAGAGACAACCCCGATAGAATGGAAAACGGGCTTAATGGTCACCATTCCAAAAAGAGGAAACCTTAGCGAATGCAACAACTGGAGAGGCATAATGCTTCTGTCCACCCCTAGCAAGGTTCTCTGTAGGATTATCTTAGATAGGATACAAGCAGCCTTGGATGACCAGTTGAGGAAGGAGCAAGCAGGTTTTAGGAAGGATAAGTCATGCACAGACCACATTGCTACCCTGCGAATCATCATAGAACAGTGTGTTGAGTGGCAAAGCGCACTTTATATAAACTTTGTTGACTTCGAAAAAGCCTTCGATAGCCTGGATAGGGAAGTGTTGTGGAAGCTCCTAGGTCACTATGGCCTACCCTCTAAGATCATCAACGTAATAAAAGACATACCAGGATTCCAATGGCCTGGTGATCTGCAAGGGTAAACTGTCAAACACCTTTGCCATCACGACAGGGGTGCGGCAGGGCTGTCTCCTTTCCCCTCTGATTTTCCTCATTGCCATAGACTGGATCATGAGAAGAACAACTGAAAACCATAGGACAGGAATCCAGTGGACCCCGTTCACCCAGCTCGAGGACCTAGATTTTGCAGACGACCTCGCACTACTCTCCGAAAACCACACACACTTGCAACAGAAGACAGATAGGCTACAGACTAACAGTGACCAGCTTGGACTCAAGATCAACATCGGGAAAACTAAGACCATGAAGCTAAACCAGAAAACACATGACCCAATCACACTCAGGGGAGAGGCCATAGAGGACGTGGAGCACTTCACATACCTAGGGAGCAACATCAGCAGGGATGGAGGAGCAGACAGGGACATAGTAGCATGCATCAGCAAAACACAAGTAGCCTTCAATATACTCAGGCCCATCTGGCTGTCCAAGCAACTCTCCAACAACACAAAGCTACGGATCTTCAATACCAATGTGAAGACTGTCCTGCTCTACGGCTCTGAAACGTGGAGGACCACCGAGGGCCTCACAAGCAAGATCCAGGTGTTTGTCAACAAATGCCTGCGGTACATCCTCAAGCTGTGGTGGCCCATCAGAATCACAAATGAAGAGCTGTGGAGAATAACAAACCAGGACAGCATAGCTACCACCATCAAAAGGAGAAAGTGGAGCTGGATAGGGCACACCCTTAGGAAGGACTCCAACAACATCACTAGACAGGCCTTGGACTACAACCCGCAGGGGAAGAGGAAAGTTGGAAGGCCGAAAAACACCTGGAGACGTTCCACACTCCAAGACCTGAAGAACATCGGGGTGAGCTGGCAAGGAACAAAGGCCCAGGCCCAAAAGAGAGTGAGATGGAGAGCTCTGGTGGACGCCCTATGCCCCTCAACGGGGTGAAGAGGACTAACTAAACTCTCATTTTCGCCACTCAAAAGGGCATTTTTGCCACTCAAAAGGGCACTTAAGCGAGACGTTTTTCAACTGTGGGAGCACCAGGAGGGGCAGTCGCCCCCTGCCCCCCCTCTGAGTCCGCCAGTGCCCCTCTGTGACCTCTGCTCGTATTAAACACCGGCTTACTGTACAGAAATCTTAGAATAGGAGTGATTGAAGAGAAGGCAAGTCGAAACAGGAACAAACACTTATTTAGCTGATCTTCCTGCCATGACACCATGGCCTCCTGTATTCTCTCTGGCAAACCTATGGAAACACCTTTATAAAAATCCCACTGGTCAATATTGAAATCCTATGACATGCTGTTTGCATAGACATAGTATCTATTAAACTGTCTACCACATAATTCTTACCTGCAGAACTGGTGCTGTCTGTCCTGGTGGTCTTCATTCCAGAAGCCCCCTGAAACCCATTGTTCTCTCTTTCTTTAGGACATTTCTGCTTTATTGGGGAGAGAGACGATGGCTTGAATCAAACCAGGCACCCATCGCAATAATGATGGTATGCACATTAGTGTCCACTTAAGCGCCCCCCATGAAAAACATTTATATGCCAATTATATACCACCAAAGGAGTGACATCATATCTGGAAGATGAATTCATCTAGAGATGAATTGCTGTTTAGAAAAAGAAGGGCTATGAGCAACTGTAGACACACGGATGATCGTAGCCACATCTACCATAAGGGTTATGCCTTGATGAATGGAAAAATTAGTCTAGACTCTTGCTTCTTGTTTGCCGTGATGTCACATCACTGATATGAATCTCCATTTAAATGACTTGAACATTGCATTATAAGACTGCCATTGTTGGAGCATGGCTAATGAAAACACAATTATACAATTCACATGCTGTTTTCCTATGCAGTGGGCTCAAACCGCCGATCTGCCAACCTTGTGATCTTAGACGGCGACTCTACCTCCTGCGCCACAGCCGCAAAGAAAGGGTAAAGAAAGGGCCTTTGCAACTTCAGCTTTACCTTTATGAATCTGTGCCAGGTGCTGGGCTAATTTTGATTGTGCTATCTCACAAAAGAGACAGTCATGTTTTTTGTGTATCTCTTTGATCCAGATATGTATCTTCTGTTATGTCTACATACCCAGCCATCACCTTGTCTCGAGACATCTTAAGACACATTTGTCAAGACGTCTTGAGACACGTCTAAGGACGTGTCTATAGACATGGGTCTTAAGATGTCTTGGAAATATGAAGAACGCAATGAATGTCATAGTATTGTCTCAGCATTTTATTATTTAAAAAACAACATACACAAATACATAATCATACTGTGGATTACTAATTGATAAAGACATTTACAGGAAATTGCAGGAACTATTATAAATAGGAACAAAATTATTATGTGTACAACATTATTATATGAACAAAATGATTATATGTACAAAACCTTTTGTAGGTAGGACACTATTGGACCTCGGCCCAAATCTAGTACTGAACCTGACCCCCCATGCTAAACCATTTGGAAGTACAGTATACTAAGACTCCAATTCAGACACACTGGGGGGCTGTCACAAATCTACTAACTCTAATTATTTAAAATACAAATAAATAAATAAACAAGAATGTGTTGTGTAACAACTCCCCCAAGATTCCCCTCCACCACAGAGAGACTAAACTGTCCTTCTGAAAGAGACTACACTGACATCCTCCATCCCAGACAGACTACAATGACCACCATCACAGTGTGACATGGGAGAGTTACTCCATATGAGAGTGGAGAAACCTATTCTTCAGGTAGCATGTGTTCCTGATGTTGTGGACTACTCTTTTATCAACAATTTCACAGTATTGCCCATTGGTGGCAGTTGACTTCATACCTATCCCAACAAGTTGGCGTGGTTCCCAAAAACATTTATGATGTAGGAACAGGAGGGTGTCAGTGATGGCTGAGGGTGGGAAGAGAAGCTTTGCTCCCTCCTTGTACTCTTCACAGCCTGTCAGGGGATCTTCTCTGTGGAGTGGCAGGAACACGGTCCCTTCAAACAGGAGCTGTGGATTCTCTGAAAATAAAATAAATCAAGTATTAAGGTAGGCTATAGATTCCCATCAATATTTTTTATACAAGGTTGTGGGGAACATGGCGCGTTCTGGCCTGCAGAGGGAGCTAGACTGCCGTGGAGGGGAATGATGGGCTGATTACGGACAGGTGTCAGTGATCAGGCTCGTTGATGGGCTGATTACGGACAGGTGTCAGTGATCAGGCTCGTTGGTCCACTGGTCTATTTAACCTGTGTGTGTTTGTTCCCTCGGGAGATGAGTAGGGCAGGAAGTACCTGCCGCACGGAGACACGGAGAGACCGAGAGAGAGAGAGCCGCGGCGAGGACGCACGAGACCCCGAAAGAGGGTGAGGTGCACTGAGCCGGACGGACGGAGCGGGTCCCGAAAGGGAGGACTAGCGGGGCGAGAGCGAGGGCTCAGCCAGGAGCGGAATATCGGGGCGAGAGCGAGGGCTCTGCCAGCAGCGGACGGAGCGGGTCCCGAAAGGGAGGACTAGCGGGGCGAGAGCGAGGGCTCAGCCAGGAGCGGAATATCGGGGCGAGAGCGAGGGCTCTGCCAGCAGCGGACGGAGCGGGTCCCGAAAGGGAGGACTAGCGGGGCGGGAGCGAGGGCTCTGCCGGGAGCGGAATAGCGGGGCGGGAGCGAGGGCTCCGCCGGACGGAGCGGGTCCCGAAAGGGAGAGACAGCGGGAGTGGGAAAAAGACTCGCTCAGCACGTCAGTGACGGTGCTGAGCTGTGCTGAACTAAATAAAGACCAATTCTGTACCATTCCTCTGTGTCGACCTCCCTCTGTGCCTAGAGACTGCTACATCTGGCGCCCAACGTGGGGCACAGAGAGGGGGTCGGCACACACGCCCAGAGGACCATGGACTCATCGGTCCAGGTGGTGGCGCACCTGGCCCGGATGCTACAGGCGCAGGAGGTGATGGCAGCGGAGTTGATGCGGGGACAGGCGGAGCAGCGGGCCATGCTCCGCGAGCTACTGGACCGCACCGAGCCACCGGTTCGGGCCCAGAGGAGGGGGGTGCGGGACGCGCCGGAGGCCATTCTCGACCCCTTCCCCGACAACCACCTGCCTCGACCGCAGGTTCCAGCCCCGGGCCCAGCCCCGGGCCCGCGCCCTACCCCGACCCCGGCTCCGCGCCAACGGGGTACGGCCTGGGGTACGGCCTGGGGTGGAGCCGCGGCGGGAGCCACCAACGCCAGCCCGGAGGACGGGGCGGGACACCGGGGGGAGGAACACACACGGGGGGCCAACCTCCACCCCACAGACGGCCCCACGAGCGGTAGAGGAGGGATGCTGGCGATGCGGACAGCCTGGCCACCTCCGCCGGGAATGCCCCGAGATGGAGGTGGGTCAGGTAATCCGCGTCGTCGGCAGTCCGACCCCTCCCCCGCGTCCAGGACAGGCGTTTTACATCCCAGTAAGGGTACAACGCGAGACGCACCAGGCGCTGTTGGATTCTGGTTGCGGACAGACCATGATCCACCAGCGCCTGGTTCGACCCGGGGCATTGTTAGAGGCATCGCGGGTTGGGATACTGTGTATACATGGGGATTGTCACCAGTATCCGGTGGTCCCCATCGAAATCCGTTATGGGGGGAAAAAGTATAGTATCAAGGCGGCGGTTAGTCCGAGCCTCACGCACCCCCTAATTTTGGGTTTAGATTGGGCTGGGTTTCCGCAGGTATTAGGGGAAACCACGGGGGTGCGTGCACGACCGACAGGGAAATGTGAGGCGTGCGCAGTGCTCTGCGCTGATGCGAGGGCGTCCGACGCTGCCGAGGAGCCGGAGGAGGCGGTGGGTCCGGCACCCGCAGATCCGCCGCCTGCGTTCCCTCCAGTAGCCGACTTCCCCCTCGAGCAGTCTCGCGACGCCACTCTACGCTCCGCCTATGACCAGGTGATCAGTGTTGATGGTGTGCTGGTACGGCCAGACGCTGTGCGCGCCCACCCGTATTTTGTATTGATTAGGGACAGACTGTATAGAGTGAGTCGTGACACTCGCAGGGACGAGGAAACGACCCAGTTGTTGGTACCTAGGAGCCGCCGGAAAGCTATATTTCAGGCGGCGCATTATAACCCGATGGCAGGCCACCTAGGATACGACAAAACACTCAACCGGATAATGGCTCGATTTTATTGGCCGGGGATTCGGGCAGAGGTGCATCTGTGGTGTGCATCCTGCCGCGAGTGCCAATTAGTCAATCCCCCGGCCGTGCCCAGGGCACCGTTGTGCCCCCTTCCCCTGGTAGAGGCACCATTCGACCGGATTGGGATGGATATAATCGGGCCATTTGAACGTTGCTCACAGGGCTATCGGTTCGTGTTAGTCCTCATAGACTACGCGACTCGATACCCCGAGGCAATACCGCTTCGTACTATCTCTGCAAAGAGTGTAGCACAGGCGTTATTCCAGGTCATCTCCCGGGTGGGGATCCCGAAAGAGATCCTCACCGACCAAGGCACTAACTTTATGTCACGAACACTTAGGGAACTTTACGGGTTGTTAGACATTAAGGCGGTCCGAACGAGCGTGTACCACCCAGCTACCGACGGGCTGTGTGAGCGGTTCAATCGGACGCTTAAGTCAATGATCCGTAAGTTCATTCACGAAGATGGTCGTAATTGGCATAAGTGGTTAGACCCTCTGTTGTTCGCAGTGCGGGAAGTACCCCAGGCTTCCACGGGGTTTTCCCCCTTTGAGCTCCTATACGGGCGCAAGCCACGGGGCGTCCTAGACCTGATTAAAGAAAGCTGGGAGGAAGGGTCTAGTGACAGTAAGAATGAAATACAATACGTCCTGGACCTACGAGCAAAGCTCCACGCACTGGGGGTTATGTCACGGGAGCATTTGCTCGAGGCCCAGCCGGGAGCGGCAGAAACGGCTGTACGACAGAGGGACTAGACTACGCAATTTCGCACCGGGAGACAAAGTCCTCGTATTACTGCCCACGTCTAGCTCTAAATTACTCGCCAAGTGGCAAGGGCCGTTCGTGGTCACACGGCGAATTGGGGATGTAGACTACGAGGTAGTGCGGTCGGATAGAGGGGATTGCACGCAAATATACCACATTAACCTATTAAAAAAATGGAACGACGTGGTCCCTGTTTCCCTGGTGACGCTACTTCCCGAGCAGGATGAGTTCGGGCCGGAGGTCCCAAAAACGAGTACTAGCGCCCCGGCCTGCGTAGGCGACCATCTCTCGGCGAACCAGCGGGCGGACGTTGATCGATTGCAACATAGGTTCGCAGATGTGTTCTCCCCTATACCCGGTCGTACTCGCCTCATAGAGCATCAGATAGTTACGCCACCGGGGGTTACGGTACGTACGCGGCCATACAGGCTGCCGGCTCACAGACGAGACGTGGTGAGCCGGGAATTAGACTCTATGCTAAAACTGGGCGTGGTCGAGGAGTCGCATAGCGACTGGTGCAGCCCCATCGTGCTGGTGACAAAGCGCGATGGGTCTGTACGGTTCTGTGTGGACTATAGACGGGTGAACGCGGTGTCTAAATTCGATGCCTACCCTATGCCCCGGGTCGACGAGCTCCTGGACCGGCTTGGCACGGCTAAATATTACACAACATTGGATTGCACGAAGGGGTACTGGCAGATACCATTATCGTCGGCAGCCCGGGAAAAAACGGCATTCTCCACCCCGCGGGGGTTATTCCAGTTCACCGCGCTTCCGTTCGGGTTGTTTGGGGCCCCGGCCACGTTTCAGCGGCTGATGGATCGTATTCTGCGGCCGCACTCTGCGTATGCTGCGGCGTACATAGATGACATTGTCGTCTATGCGGACACCTGGCCGCAGCATATGCAGAGGGTGGCTGCGGTACTACAGTCGCTGAGGCAGGCGGGGCTGACGGCGAACCCGGCGAAGTGCGTGATCGGGCGGGGGGAGATCCGGTATCTGGGGTACATCCTAAGCGGTGGGGAGGTGCGACCGCAGGTGGACAAAACCACTGCGATCGCCGCCGCCCCGCGGCCCAGGACCCGGAAGGACGTGAGGCGGTTCCTGGGACTGGCCAGCTACTACCTGCAGTTTGTGCCGGGGTTCTCGGAGCTGGCCAGCCCCCTTACCGACCTCACCCGGAAGGGGGCCCCGGATCCGGTCCAATGGAGTGAGCGGTGCCAAGTAGCGTTCGATGGGATTAAGAACGCCCTCTGTGGGGAGACAGTCTTGTATGCTCCTAACTTTAACATTCCTTTTTCTCTGCAGACAGACGCGTCGGATAGAGGGCTGGGGGCGGTGCTGACCCAGCAGGTGGAGGGATTCGACCGTCCGGTGCTGTACCTGAGCCGAAAGCTGTCGGAGCGGGAGGGCAGGTACAGCACGGTGGAGAAGGAGTGTCTGGCCATTCGGTGGGCGGTCGGCGCCCTCCGGTACTACCTGCTGGGGCGCGCGTTCACCCTCTACTCCGACCATGCTCCCCTACAGTGGCTCCACCGCATGAAGGACACCAACGCGAGGATCACCCGGTGGTACCTCGCGTTGCAGCCCTTCAACTTCACGGTGGTTCACAGGCCGGGGACGCAGATGGTCGTGGCCGACTTCCTCTCCCGTGATGGGGGGGGGGGGAGTAGGCTATCGGCCGGTTGTATCCCCGGCCTCGAAACTGGCGGTGGGGATGTGTGGGGAACATGGCGCGTTCTGGCCTGCAGAGGGAGCTAGACTGCCGTGGAGGGGAATGATGGGCTGATTACGGACAGGTGTCAGTGATCAGGCTCGTTGATGGGCTGATTACGGACAGGTGTCAGTGATCAGGCTCGTTGGTCCACTGGTCTATTTAACCTGTGTGTGTTTGTTCCCTCGGGAGATGAGTAGGGCAGGAAGTACCTGCCGCACGGAGACACGGAGAGACCGAGAGAGAGAGAGCCGCGGCGAGGACGCACGAGACCCCGAAAGGGGGTGAGGTGCACTGAGCCGGACGGACGGAGCGGGTCCCGAAAGGGAGGACTAGCGGGGCGAGAGCGAGGGCTCAGCCAGGAGCGGAATATCGGGGCGAGAGCGAGGGCTCTGCCAGCAGCGGACGGAGCGGGTCCCGAAAGGGAGGACTAGCGGGGCGAGAGCGAGGGCTCAGCCAGGAGCGGAATATCGGGGCGAGAGCGAGGGCTCTGCCAGCAGCGGACGGAGCGGGTCCCGAAAGGGAGGACTAGCGGGGCGGGAGCGAGGGCTCTGCCGGGAGCGGAATAGCGGGGCGGGAGCGAGGGCTCCGCCGGACGGAGCGGGTCCCGAAAGGGAGAGACAGCGGGAGTGGGAAAAAGACTCGCTCAGCACGTCAGTGACGGTGCTGAGCTGTGCTGAACTAAATAAAGACCAATTCTGTACCATTCCTCTGTGTCGACCTCCCTCTGTGCCTAGAGACTGCTACAAAGGTCTTTCAGTAAGACTATTTTACCTGACATGGTAGCCCATATGCCTGTGATTTTCACCGGTTGCCTGTGGTTCCTGTCTTCACCAAGTAGGGTTGGGTTGAGTTGGGTTGGGGTTGTCTCCACAAATGACCCAACTCTGATAGTCTTTATATCAAATCTGAGAATGAAATTCAGTATGCTAATTATAAAAGGGGTATGCTATTAAACTGTGACTTACCTGCTTGAGCCAGTGTGGTCTGTCAATTGCAACAATCAGATTGGATACGAACAGTTGCAATTGTGTCTTGATGTTGCCCCAAATTAGACTTACCGGTATTTGGAGTCTTCCAACACCAAGGGCATCTAAGTGGAAGTGATCGATTCTTGTCTGTAACAAAATACAAAGTCAACAGTGCCCCGCGGTGGCGTAGCGGTCTAAGCACTAGCCACTAGTGCAAGCTGCCCACCGGGGACTGGGATCGAATCCCGGTCTCGCCAGATCCGGATATGGCATATTGAGCGGCCGCTCCAGAGGGCGGTATAGGACTATTTCCGGACAAGGATCTGTCGCGCAACAGCGCCCCCGGGGTGCCGGAATAACGGTGCTGGGCTCGAGGAGCCAGTCAGCTAGTCTGCCTGGCGATCTCCTCTGGGGCTGCCGGCCACGGGGTCGTGCGGCGGATCGTACGCAATAGGCAGGGGATAATTGGAAGCTAGGTTGGGTTCAATTGGATACCAAATTGGGTGAAAAAGGGATCAAATCTGAAAAAACAAATAAAAAATAAAATACAAAGCCAACAGTTGTATTGCTTTTACAGAACAAATGTTTTCTTAAGAACGCTTTGTGAATCCGGGCCCTGCTTCTGTATGACACAGGTGAGTTTATCATTATAAGGGTAAGGGAGAAAGCTTAGTTCTGTATTATGCTTCATTTATTACATTAAAACGATGCCTGTCTAGCTAGTTGTAGATTAGGCTAATTTAGCTAACAAGCTAGTTAGTAAGCTTGTACTAATCTTGACTGTCGCTGCTGCTCACATGTCCGTAGCGTCGCGGCATCGAAGTCAAATAAATGTATCGCATTTGGTCAACAAAAAACATATATTGTTCATTAATAACGTCGGGCTTAGCTAAGCGGCCTCCACTTTAAAGATGTTTAAGGTTGTTTAAGGTTGTTAAGAAGGTATAATAATGGCACGATGCCATTATGGAGAAGGAGACAAACTTTATTGGAAAAGATGAAACCCATAGCGACTTTTATCTCCACGCCGCTAAGAAGTATTTAAACTTCGGAGCGGCAACTATTCACCCGACAGGTAGAATGGACCGAAGGACCATGATCTTTCTCTATCTACTTCTCTCGGGAGACATTCAACTGAATCCCGGTCCAGTTACAACCAGGCAAGCTACACGTTTGGCCAGAGAACAGCTGTGCTTTTCCCAGGCAACTGTTGCTAGCGACGCCATTGTCGTCACACCGGCACCGGCAGCGGACTTCCTGGATACAAACGAGGCTAACAAAACAGAGGGGAGCTATGCTAACAACATTAGCCCCCCACCTAGCTTCCACCAGCTATCCAGTGAACACAGAGGAGTCACCACCACCACCGCCGCCTCAGACGAGACCGAGGACCCCCAGCCCTCTCACACAACCCCCATTGATGTCCCATCTCCAACCACCGAGACCTGGGGAGACTACGGCTACTTCCCGGCCTTCAATGCAGTTTTCATGGCTCGTTTCACCGAGTCCTGGAGGCAGCTGGCCGGTAGAAACACCATCAACGACGTCCCCCTCCCCCACCCGGCGACGACCCCCCCTCCCCCCTCCCTCCCCCACCCGGCGACGACCCCCCCCTCCCCCACCCGGCGACGACCCCCCCTCCCCCACCACCCGGAGACTCTCTACCGAAACCGTGGAACAATGGGCAACCCCCCCCATCCCCCAATCCTCAACTTGACGATGACCTGAATGGAGACTACTGACACTGTACATACTTTGTGTTTTGTCCCCCGCCCCCACCTGTGGTGTATGTCCCCACCTGTCCTACCCGCTGTACATACCTTATGTTTTGTTGTATTGTTCTTCCCATGTTGGATGTATGTTTATCTTGTAGATAGTACTAGTTTTTTGTCTGTCTTACATGTAACGATGAATTGAGTATCAAGGACCCCAATTGAAATAAGCCAGTGGCTTTCTTGGGTTTTTATCCTGTTAGTTGACCTTGTATGTAATATGTACTTTCATGTACCTACTTCTGCAAATCTTCTAATAAAGTTCTCAATCAATCAATCAATCTTCTCCTCAGACTGAGTTGGTTGTTGTTATGGGAACTGGTGACGTCAACAGCTGTTGATAATCAGTGCAGGCTCGCTCATAGGTCGCGCACCAGCGAGAGGCGGGAATTACTCAGATTAGCTCGCGCGCAACTCTGTTCCATAGTAACCGCAGGTACAGCCTGTTTATTTAGTTTTTGTGATACATTATCCGAGCTTCGGTGCAGCACCATAGAGATAGTTTTGCTCTAGATAAATATAACATTTTGTAGCCTATATAATGCGTCGGACTCGTTCGGATCGCTCGGACAACACTCCCCCCCTGTTAAGAATAAGAGAACATACAGTTGGTAGGCTAGTAGTAGTAGTAGGCCTATATTATTTTTAACATCTAAACTGTCTTGAGACATTCCAACGTTTATGTCTCAAGACAGACACTGACACTACTTCAATTTAAGACAAATTACTTTGAGATATGGTTTATTATCTATAAGTTGGCTGAGTGGGATCATTACAATGTTGCTGTCCACCTCTTGTGCTTTTCTTGTGTTGTGTCATGTTTGACGTTAGATTTATATATCTGAAGGGCATCCAACGAACCTTGCACTCCACAAAGTCCTCATTTTTTATGTTGAGTTTAGGGGATAAGCGTACAACAGTTACTACTGTATGGTAATGTCAAATTGGCATTGCCTCACTTGATCGAATTGGCTGTATTGGTATTAAGATTTGCCTTTGGGTAATGAATGTGTCAGTTTGTATGGAGAAAATGTCATCCCCAGCTTTGTCAATCTAATCATAGGTGCCTACAGATTCTGTCTAGGCCTATTGATAAAATATAGCTTTTTGTGCCTTGCTTGCTAGTTCAGAGTGACAGGGAATCTGACTTTGATGACAATCATAACGGTCATGATGAAGAGCAAGAGGTGCCTCATTCAGAGGGGGAGATGGACAGTGATCAAGCCCCTGAGCCAGAGGAAGAGGAGGAGATGGACATTGGAAATGCTCATGACAATGGAGTGGTAAACTGAAACCCAAATGTTGTTTTAATTTAACTATTGGCAGTCTTGTTGTTGTTGACTATTATGGTTTTGATAGGGATGTGATCTGCTTGGGTGTCTCTACTCATCACTTATCTTGCCCTTCAGCCAGATCTATATCCATGGAGATCTTTCACAGATCACGGCCAGAGCAGAGGGAGAATCGTCAGTAGTGTTTACTCCATCTGTGTTAATGTAGTTTGTTGTGTAAAATAAGGTTGTTGAATAAATGACATGTTATAGAAAATCCAGTACATGAGGAGATCCATGTGGGACAGTGCTCCAGATTTATGTATTTAATTTCATACTACAGGGTCATCAGTTGGAGAGAGAGATGGGGCCTGCTGTCCTTGCCAGGCATGTACATGCTCATGCCACCGGCACCAAGGGACATCAAGCAGGATGACAAGTAAAACAAATAATTAAACAATACTATTAGAATACATTTTCTCTTGACTTTGTCTGGGATATGCCATGACGTTTATTAGACTGTCTTGTTTTTTTCTTTTTCTAGGCTCCAGCAGTGAAGGGGGCCAGAAGAGGGCTCTTGAAAAGAGCTTTTCCTGAAGAGACGCTATCCCTCAATTGAAGAAAAGAGCCAGTTGCTTGTGGAGGGAGTGCAGATGAGGACAGTGAACAAATGGTTCATAAATTACAGGTATACTTTTTTTTAAATATAATAATATAGTATGTGTTTTGGTTCCCCACAAAGTTTGTGGGGAGCCAACACACGTTGATGGCACTTGTTGTATTACTTAATTTACATTTTAAAAATGTATCTGGGGCATCTGAGATACTGTGTGAGTTCCAGTTTTAATAAAACCTGTACTATTTACACCTATGTTTTAGAGGCTTGCAATTTAGAACTAATACACTTTATTTTATTGGGTTACTCTTATTCTGACTATTTGGTGATGTAGTTCAGCCACCTGGTATTTCCCTCTCCAAATATGATGACCATCAGAGTGAGCATTCTTAACTTATAGGCTATTATGCCACTTATCCCCCATTCGGAATTTGACTCTATCAGAGAAGAGGTAGGCCTATGTCTAAAGAAATCTCATTTGCTATAGAACTGTATGAGATATTTCCATACAACTACTGGTTAGTGTTCAATAGCACCCTAGACAATTCAGTAATGATATATTTTTCAGGGATTTCAGTTTTTCTGATAAATGAGAGAAAAGTGATGGAGTCCTATGTTCCTGTCACCAAAAAGTAAAATTTCTGTCTAAACTAAATCTAAGTTCACAGGACTATAATTCAGTATTTATTTAGGTAAATAGTTGTCTGACTATTTGGTGATGTAGGACAACCACCTGGTTCATACCTCAGCAAATCTGAAGAGGAAAAGAGTGATCATTCTCAAGTTATGGGCTTTTTTGTCACCTTCCCCATATTCGGCCTGGTCTAATTTGGCTCTTTTTCAGGGATTGGGGTAGCTTTAAAGAACAACCAAAAAAACATATTTTCCCCAAAAATAAAATTTGATGGGTTAGGGTTAGATGGTCTGATATATATATATATATATATATATATATATATATATGTTTAGGAATACCTGGAATATGAAATGATAAAAACCTGTCATTACGAATATATTGCAAGAAAACGAACCCACTGGTTCCTCTTGACCCACTTACCTGTATGCATCTATGGGTTAAGAATTTCCTTTTACACACATATAGTACTGCATCCAACTCCATGTCTCATGTAAAACAGTTTCTGGGTGATTGTGGACAGTATTGAACACTTTGTGTGGACATCAGACAAGAAGACATGCATAAAAACATTATTTAACATGGGCGTCAAGGGGAAATTGTGGCATCACCAGTTTCAGTATTTTTCAATACTTTCCACCACTTGGATTTCTTAAGACTTTTGATATGTTATGAAGGACATATCCATGAGACTAGGACAGTTGAAAGAGTTTCTGTTGCAAGTTGTCTGAGGTCATATTGTATAATGCCTGTACTATCAACCCACTTCTGTTCTCTCTCCATCTGTCCTCTTTTCACTCTGTGTCTTGTCTTGCTGTCTGTGTTTTGTCTGTTTCTGACTGTGACATGGCTGTTACTGTCTTCATTGTCTGCGTGTTTGTACTGTCCGTGTCTCTCTCCATGATCTACTCTTCTGTTTGCATGGCTCCCTTGTAAAAGAGACCTTGGTCACAGCTCCCCAGGCTAGACAGTAAAAAAAAGTACATACATACATGAAAGCGCACACACACACACACACACACACACACACAGACACACACAGACACACGCGCACATGCACACACAGACACACGCACACACACAAGCCTGAAAAAATTACTTAAAATGTTATTTATTTTTAAAAATATGCAACCGCCTTGAACCGACCTGAAAATGTGTGCGTAAAATGACACCAGGACACCGGACGCCCCGCTACAGGTTAACTCTGGCACATCTGAGCTCTTATGGTCTCTGAGCTCCAGAATGGCGTGGCGTGGGCGCTGGCCGTCCTCTGTATGCACTGGCTGGTGGTGAGGGCCTGGCTCGCCCTGCGCTGGCTGGTGGTGAGGGCCTTGCTCTCTCCCTGCCATTGTCCAGAGCCACTAACAGCGGCTTGGTGGCCACGATGCGGCCATTCATGCCAGCCATGGCCTTGGTGGCCGCCTCAGGGGAGGAGAAGCACACAAAGCCATAGCCCTGGCTGCGTCCACCCTCCGTCGCCACCTTTGCACTGGTGATTGTTCCGAAGGGGGCGAACACCTTGCGCAGGGCCTCGTCATCCATGCTGTCGTCCAGGTTCTTCACATACAGATTTACACCCTGGTAGAGAGAGACCCTGTTTAGTGAGATGATTTTTCAACCCCTCAAATACATAGACAATAATTACAAAGTACATCAACTTCTATGTTAGTATTAATGAATTCACAAACCTTGTATGTGGTCGTACGGTCCAGCTTCTCGCTGTCAAACTGGCGCTTCAGCTCAGTCTGGCGCTCTCCTCTCTTCACATAGACCCGCCTCCCATTGACTGTTTTACCATTCATGTCATCAACGGCCTTCTGGGCGTCCTCGTGCCTTTGGAAGTCGACAAAGCCGAAACCTTTGGACTTCCCGCTCTTATCAGTCATGACCTGGACTCTCAGGGTCGGGCCATATTTCTCGAACCTCTTCGCCAGCCTGCGGTTGTCCATGTCTTCTCCAAAGTTCTTGATGTAGACGTTAGTGAACTTGTCATTGAGCAGCGTGCCGTTCATGAGGTGGGGGGCAGCACAGGTCTGGGCCTTGGGGATGCAGAATGGCAGAGCTGCAGGCTGGTTGGGGTTGATGACTGGGTTGGGCACGGCGTCAATGCTGGCCGTCCTCTGCATGCACTGGCTGGAGGTGAGGGCCTGGCTGGGGGTGAGGGCCTAGCTGGAGGTGAGGGCCTGGCTGGGGGTGAGGGCCTGGCTGGTGGTGAGGGCCTGGCTGGTGGTGAGGGCCTGGCTGGGGGTGAGGGCCTGGCTGGTGGTGAGGGCCTGGCTGGTGGTGAGGGCCTGGCTGGTGGTGAGGGCCTGGCTGGTGGTGAGGGCCTGGCTGGGGGTGAGGGCCTGGCTGGGGGTGAGGGCCTGGCTGGGGGTGAGGGCCTGGCTGGTGGTGAGGGCCTGGCTGGTGGTGAGGGCCTGGCTGGGGGTGAGGGCCTGGCTGGGGGTGAGGGCCTGGCTGGTGGTGAGGGCCTGGCTGGGGGTGAGGGCCTGGCTGGTGGTGAGGGCCTGGCTGGAGGTGAGGGCCTGGCTGGGGGTGAGGGCCTGGCTGGGGGTGAGGGCCTGAATGGGGGTGAGGGCCTGGCTGGGGGTGAGGGCCTGGCTGGGGGCTGAGGGCCTGGCTGGGGGTGAGGGCCTGGCTCTCCCTGCGCCTCACCTGGTGGTGAGGGCCTGGCTGGTGGTGAGGGCCTGGATGGGGGTGAGGGCCTGGCTGGGGGTGAGGGCCTGGCTGGGGGTGAGGACCTGGCTGGAGGTGAGGACCTTGCTGGTGGTGAGGGCCTGGCTCTGCCTGGGCATCTGCTTCAAGCCTTTTCTGGATAGCTCGCAGCTTCTCTACCTCACTAAGGAGCCTTGAGCATTCCCCATCACCGCTCTCTTGGCTGCTGCGGAGAGAGGAAATGTCCTGCTCCAGCCTTGACTGTACAGCTAGGAGGTCCATTTTCTCCTTAGCCAGGGAGGAGGCCTCTTTGCCAAGCTCTTCCAGCTTGGTAGACAGACACTCTGTTTCTCCAGCCAAGTCCCCCTTTGCCTGGTCTCTCTGCTTCAGTTCAGACTTCAAGGCCTTAACCTCTGCATTCAAGGCTTTTATTTCCTGTGCAGCATTGTTAAGGCTGGAAGACATCTCATCCATGGCCTTGTCTCCAGTGAGAGATTGTTGAGTAAAGTCCTGTACTTTGGCTTGCAGTTGGACTTTCTCGTCAAGCAGACCCTGTTTCTCAGCTATCAATCCAGTGTGAGTGGCCTTAAATTGTTCTACCTCTTTAAGCAAGCGATGTTGTTCAGAGGCCACTGTATCTCTTTCAATGCAAACAGAGGCAACCTCTGCCTTCAGATTGGATTCAGACTCCAGGAGAGTAGTCCTTTCATGTGTCACAGTTGACAGTTTTGTCTGTAAGTCCTGTACTTCTTTAGAGAGGGCATCCTTAGCAGAGGTCAGTGTATTTTGCTCATTGGCTTTAGCCTGCAGCTGAGATTCAAGAAGCTTCTTTGCCTCTGCAGATGATTCTGCCTGGCCTTTGAGCTCCTTAACCTGCAGAAGTAGATCATCTTTGCCCTTCTGCAGGAGCTGTAGGCTCTTGTGAAGCTCTGCCTGCTGGGACAGCAGGAGCTCCCTCTCTTTTGTTAGGTTATTCCTCTGTTGAACAAGCTCCAAACTTACAGATTCAGCTTCAACTTTTAGTTTGCTGTGCTCCTCTGCAAGATCGGTTTTGTCTTTTTCAAGCTCCTCCCTCTTAGTGCTGCTGAATCTCTTGCTGTTACTTCAGGAGGACCTCATTCTTCTCTGTATTGACCTTTTGAAGGTCTTCAATTTGGGCTTGGTGCTCAGCTTCAGCATTCTTCAGGCTTGTGTTTTTGACCTGTGCCTCCTGAACAACAGCTCTCAGATTCTCCACCTCTTTGGACAGTGAAGCCTTCTCTCTATCTAACTGCTGGTTTGTGGTCAAAAGTTTATCTTGATCTTCTGTGAGCTTGTCCCTAAATGTCAAGAGTTCTTCTGTCTTGAATGAGAGCTCCTTGTGACAAGCCTCAGAGGCAGAGAGATTGGCCTGTACATCTGTCGGGTTCTGGTTCTGGGCTTAAATGGTATATTCTGTTCAGCTTGTTTGTAAAGCAAGCCATGCTAACCCGTCGCTAGTTCAAACAGACCATAGTAGACTTTAAACAACAAAGAGACACGGAGTTCATCATGATCGTTATTTTCTTGCAAGGAGAATGAATGCGAAGTCTCCCCTTAGAGACTCCGAATTCAGACTGCCTTATCTTGCAAGGAGCAGGTCATTTTATTCTTAACAGAAAGGCACACATGTCATTATTCTCATACAGAATGCAAAGGAGGAGGCAGTGGTGATCCTATCAGTGTCCTAGAAAAGGAGGGTGTTGTTCAGAACGAATCATTAACAGATGTGGCCGTGAGCGACTCAAAACCTGTTTTCGAAAAGTGTCATGGAAATCTGATAAGCAGGGGAGGAAAAGTTCACAAACAGAGTCCAGAGTACAAGGTTCACACAATCATTAACAGAGCCCAGAGACAGGCTGTACAGAGTTTTACACAGTGATACAAAGAATTATATAGAGTATCCTGTTTTAACCTTATTTAACATTATGAAAACCTTATTCAGCCCTATCATTCCCTGCTGTTTTTCATAATTTATCACGATACAAACATTCTTTCTTTATTCAGGTCGTTTTAACTTTCTTTCATATTTTCTAGTTTAACTGTCATTCAACATCGCCGTACAGATCACAGATATGAATCTCAATTTGGATTAGAGTTTCTCAAATTGGGTTAGGTACTTAGGTTACAAATATTCCTGAAATCAGTTTGTTAGTCATAGCTTTGAAGCAGGGGCATGTGATGTCAAGCATCACACATGTTCCTCCTGCCACTGCAGTCGATAGGTCAAGAGTCATTCAGTTCTGGAGTGTCATCAGTCTGATCTGATCGATTTCGCGGTTTTAGGCTTCGTTTATCATAAGGGATGCGTTTGCAAATGTCTCTGATTGATAGTTCAGGGTTTCTTGTCATCTGGGACATTACTGCCCCAGACTGGGTCGTGTGCCTGGACGGGCGTCTCGTTTGGGTCGTCGGGAGGATTTGGTCCCCTCATTCTAAGAGGTAGTGGATCTGAAGAATTCTTCACCGGCGTTGAGACGTAATATTCACTAACTGAATAACCCCTTTGTAGCCCGGGCTTCCACCACTACCCGTCGTTCGAGGGGAACAATGTCACCCTCTCTCAATGGCTCCTGTGTATCTCGTTCCGCGATCTTGACAGCAGCCGAGATGCTCAGCAGCACCCCAAATGGCCCAACCCACCGCGGGCTGCGCCAGCGTTCTCCTTCCATCTCGTCGATGAGGATCCGGTCATTCTCGATCCTGTAGGAAACAGAAGGGACTGGCAGATCATTTGTTCTGGCTATTTCCTATTTCCTAAATAGCCATCCACCAGTGTGTTTTCTGTTTCTGCCAAATCTGCTGTCTTTACATATAACGATGAATTGAGTATCAAGGACCCCAATTGAAATATGTACTTTCATGTCACTTGCTTCTGCAAATCTTCTAATAAAGTTTTCAATCAATCAATCAATACTTCCCTATTGTCGTCTACTATGGGTAGTCTAATCTCCCATTTACTATTTCAAATTCATTAATTTCATTTATTTCATTCATTTCATTCATTCATTCATTCATATCAAACCCATAGGTCTCAATTTTATTGTCATGTGTGTTTCCATTAGAGAAACACACTCTTCAATGTCCAGGTGTTTGGACACTGTGTTTGATCAATTCGTTTACGAAATGTGCGCCATTATCACTATTTTTTTTTTTTAAATTGTGTGTAATTATATACGTGAAAATGTGCATTAATCCCTGTCAATCACCTTCCCTGCTTTTTGATACATGTCATTAAAAAGACCATGTATCAAATTAGCTGCTGTTTGTAGAGGCTTTGTGGTAATACAATTTTCCCATCTATTCTATAAACTTTGTCATTCGTCCAAATTCGTATTACTCCCCTGGTCTCTGTTCTGTGGATCAGGAGGGGGTCACACTAAAAATAAAATAGCAGTTTGTCCTCTGTCTCCCTCCCTCTCCCTCTCTCTCTCTCTCTCTCTCTCTCTCTCTCTCTCTCTCTCTCTCTCTCTTTCTCTCTCTCTCTCTCTTTCTCTCTGTCTGTCTGTGTCTGTCTGTCTCTCCCTCTCTCTCTCTGTCTGTCTGTCTCTCTCTCTGTCTGTCTCTCTGTCTGTCTCTCTCTCTCTGTGTCTCTCTGTCTGTCTGTCTGTCTCCTGTCTGTCTGTCTATTCCTCTCTTTCTGTCTGTCTGTCTCCTGTCTGTCTGTCTATTCCTCTCTTTCTGTCTGTCTGTCTCCTGTCTGTCTGTCTATTCCTCGTCTCCTCTCCTCGTCTCCTAGTCTCCTCTACTCGTCTCCTAGTCTCCTAGTCTCCTCTACTCCTCTACTATTCTCCTAGTCTCCTCGTCTCCTCTCCTTGTCTCCTAGTCTCCTCTCCTCGTCTCCTCTTCTCGTCTCCTGCTTTCTACTGCTTTCTCTCCTTCTCTCTCTCTCCTCCACTTGGTTCCTTCAACAACTTTAACATTTCTCTCTCTCTTGCCCTCTTGCCCTGTCTTTTCTTTTATAGCTGAAACCACTTCCCTGTAGTTTAAACACAACCATACACACGTCTGTGATTAGTTGGGTCCTCTCATTTCTCTCTCTGTTCCTCACTCTCACACTCTCTCACACACTCTCTCTTATCTCTTACACACACACATACACTCGCTCTCTCTGTCACACACACACTCCCTCTCTCTGTCTCAAACACACATTCCCCACAGCCCCCCCCTGTGGCCTTCTCCTCTGCTCTCTCTCTGTCACTGAACATACAGTATCCTTAATCTTGCACTAATTCTAACACATACACTTTCTAATTCTACACTTTTCTAATTCTCACTTTCAGTCATAGTTTCAGTTCCATTCTTAGTCTGCTGTTTACCTAACACGAAAGGATATACATTTATCTTTCAAAGTGGATTCCTTTCGTATGTCAAACTCCACAGTCTAATTTCCATTAGTCTACTGTTTACATAGCATAAAAAGATATACCTCTGTCTTTTAAAGTGGATTCTTTTTGCATGTCAAACAACTCCTATTTTGTACAATTTAGGATAGATAGACTATTCATTTCGATTGCAATCTTTCTTTTTCTATTATAATTCACTTTCATTCATAGTTTCTATTATATTTACCGGTCTTTGTTGCTTATGTCTTGGTCTGGATCTCGTCAGCCGTCCTTTTGGAGGAGAAAGGTTCGACATCTAACCGGCCTGGACCGAATTCAACGTTCCAGGACTTTGTCCGGGTCCTGGATCCGGGCTGTCGACAGACTGTCGGCGTTGTCGAGTCTTCCTCCCCCATCAGACGACCTTGAGATCCGGCTCAGAAGGACCACGTGTCGGGTTCTGGTTCTGGGCTTAAATGCTATATTCTGTTCAGCTTGTTTGTAAAGCAAGCCATGCTAACCCGTCGCTAGTTCAAACAGACCATAGTAGACTTTAAACAACAAAGAGACACGGAGTTCATCATGATCGTTATTTTCTTGCAAGGAGAATGAATGCGAAGTCTCCCCTTAGAGACTCCGAATTCAGACTGCCTTATCTTGCAAGGAGCAGGTCATTTTATTCTTAACAGAAAGGCACACATGTCATTATTCTCATACAGAATGCAAAGGAGGAGGCAGTGGTGATCCTATCAGTGTCCTAGAAAAGGAGGGTGTTGTTCAGAACGAATCATTAACAGATGTGGCCGTGAGCGACTCAAAACCTGTTTTCGAAAAGTGTCATGGAAATCTGATAAGCAGGGGAGGAAAAGTTCACAAACAGAGTCCAGAGTACAAGGTTCACACAATCATTAACAGAGCCCAGAGACAGGCTGTACAGAGTTTTACACAGTGATACAAAGAATTATATAGAGTATCCTGTTTTAACCTTATTTAACATTATGAAAACCTTATTCAGCCCTATCAACATCTGAGAGCTGCTTCTCAAGATTCTCCTTCTGAGCCTTGAACGTAGCACTTTCCTTAGATATACAATCCAGAGCTGTGATTTGCTTCTGCAGGTCTGCAGACAAACGCTCAACGTCCTGCTTGGAGGAGTCAAGTTCAGCAGAAAGAGACTGAGGGAAAAAAGTTGAAAGAAAAAGGGGAAAGGTGAAGTGAACACAACCAAAAATGAAGTAAAGCAAATGAACAAAAGTAATAAAATGCAACTGGAAGGGTTAAGCTGGTGCAAGCATAAACATTATGGGGAAAAAGATACCACAGCAGACACCACCCTGAACTTACAACAAATACATTGAAAACAGGGGTACAGCAATCAAACATTTTCAATTGAGAGTATGGGTTTGTGTGTGAATTATAATTGTGATGGCAACTCTTTTTAGGTCTATGTTAGTGATTTCTCAAGGACCAAAGTGTCTACTTTTCCATTACTTACATTTTGCATGTAAAACAGGATAAACACTGACTAAACCAGGAGAGCAGTTCATGGGTATAAACGTAATGCTTTGTACTACTAACATACATACACCTAGACTAGAGACTGTCATCATTCTCTCCTAGTGGGAGATCTTACCTCACAGATGAGGACAGTGGGTGAGTCTTGGTCTGGTTGACCGAGGTCTGGGTTTCCCACAGGGTGGGTCAGGACACACGCCTGAGTCACTGCCAGATCCTCCACGGTCAGGACTAGTAATATCAAACATGATTATGTTTATTGGTAGGGTTTCTAGAATGTTCTACAGGCTATATAGGTGGTTCACAACAACACACAAGTGTTGTAATCATTTCTGCCTGAACTAATAAATGCACTATATTATAGTGGGTTTATGTTATGTACTGTAACGTGATTTGTAAAATTCGAGCCATGCTTGCCGTCCAACTTTGTCCACTCGGTGGACTAGAAGGAATAATGACATTGCGTGAGCTTAGAATGATAAGGTTCTATCTCCGTTTAGGGTAGTTCAGAGATATTGAGCGTCAACGTTTTTACATTCCTTTATGTTTTGTGATATGTTTTATTATGTTTTTATTAATTACCAACTAAAACATGTCATGTTGTTGTATATCCACTGGCTAACTGTAACCTACCTTCCTCCTCAGTGATAACAGGGGCCTCTTCAGAGCCCCAGGTTCTCTTTAAGATGTAACACGAACCAGCAGCGGCTGCTACCAGGCCAGCCACACAGACACATTTGCGTCCTCCCAGCTGGTTTAGAACACAATTCATCTTTTAATTAATCGTCTCTCTCTCTGTTAGCTACTTGTTACAGATCTCCAACTGAGTTGTGAAGTGAAACACTGCCGGAAACTGCTTTCCTCTGAACTGTGTTTCTCTGTTTTACTATAGAATGATGTGACATCATATGTCACTTATTATAATGTCACAATGTACAGATCACAAAACTCCGTTTTTGACAGCTCTCTCTCTCTAAGAGAAACTAAATCATACATCTGTGGGGGTCGCTAATAATACATTACCACAACCATTATTTGATCAAAAATGTCAATGTAATGAGTATTATTTATATTTATTTATATGATAAATATTCTAAAATAAACACGTTTTCCAAAAGAACTACGCGCACCATTAATCTCCTGTGAATGACAGTAGGCTACTTAGTTTTTACCCAAATAAAAATCAATCAATCAAACCCTGGTGAACACACTTACCGTATCATGAAACAGTTGGGAGGAGCCTGTGGAAGAGCTGGAAACACTGTTACCCGGGTCTGCCCAGAGATCACTGACCATATCCCTGACAAAGGTGGGTGATTGTGAGTGGTCTGACCCCCGAGGTCATGGTGGACGATACTGGACCATACATACCTGTCTGTGTCTCAGCAATATTGTGGACCAAATGTGGAGTGGCGGTAACAGAGGACAGGGAGGTCATGGTAACCATAGTAACCCTAAACCGGTGGCGATTTATCAAATTCCACACCCATTTTTCTTTGCACATTTTCTAGTGGCGAGAATAAGATTCTGGGAAATTCCTGTAATCATTGAAAATATCCAGATGGAGAAAATTCATGTGGAACATTTTCTTTGAACCTGGATGTGAAGACACCTCCGAACTCTATAGCTGTGTGAAATGTCATACGTCACGGCACATGGGAAATCGTTTTAGAATGCATCATACAAAATTCACATACTTTGACTGAAATGTCAAATTTTCATTTGTGCAATAACATCTGCACCTAGTGACTCCAGGAGTCAATCCAAAAAAGGAGACTTTCCCAAAATGACTAAAACTGCAGGATGTGTGCATGTGTATGAAAACTAATTGGTTGGGCTAGCGAAGATTGCTAATCTCCACAAGACATTATCTACCATTTTTGTTCTCTCAGACATAAATATGCAGTGACAATTGGAGTCACAGAGTCGTGAGAGTGGACTCCAGGGGGGGGGGGGGGGGGGGGAAACTACACCCTCTAAAATGTGCCGTTGTTTCGACTTATTTTGGAGTTGACTGTGCTGTATTTATTTTGAATAGATTGTATGTTTTATGAATGTATAATATATCTTAAGATAATCTATGATTTTCTGCTGGGACTTCACGTTTTAAATTGAATGGACAGGACACAAATTACTAAAATTACTTTATTACAGCTGATTTTCCGTTCAATATCCCCTCCTCCAACACAATAGTAATTATAATACAAACAAAATAGTACATTTGATCCTAGTTTTTATTCTTCTGTTTTATGAATATTTTTACACTATTTCAATCCACTTTTTGTATTTTTTTCTTTTTTTACTTTTATGTATAATCTTCATAATCTTTCTGACATTCAATAACATGTTTCACAATCTATACATTTTAATACAGGTTATATAATATGAGTTGTAGTGGTAATGTTGTGCCAAGGAAGAATACTGACATCCTCATATAAATGCACCCTCTCTTTTCAGAATTTGCCAGTCACCACACCATTTTTCAAGCCTCTTTACATTGACCAGAACCAGTTGGCTCACATGCTTTTTCTCAACATTTCATGCCATCAGCCCAAGGATGGGTAACTCTGGAGATGAAACAATGCAGTGGTGTCTGGGCTTGGCAGCTCTGGTATGGCACAGTGTTTGACCAGAGGGAGGACCTCCATTTTCTTTTGCCTGTTTTCACTCAGTATCCTAATACTTTCAGTCAGTAGGACAAAAGTTGACAACATCAATGTTAAAATTATAATAATAAAAAAAGTATCCAGGTTGGTGGAGAATCCTTGTAAATGATTAAAACAGTTGTGAATAAAAATATCTAAGTCGTCTCCCTCACACTAAATTTATATTTTAAAAAAAGAAAACAAAAAGAACAAAAAGGTGATGGATAACTTACTGTTGGCATTAGATCTCGTATGAGATGACATTTAATTGGCCTGAACCATTGACCTATAGGCTTTTGACTTGAACAAAGGCTGGGTCCCAATAAGCTTATACCCTTTCCTCTCCTTTCCTCACCAATGATCATCAGAAAAGACTATTAACCTATTGAGTCTTTTCATCTGTGGTTCCAACAGAAATAAGACAAGAGGTGGAAAGTATTAGAGTATTGGGACACAACCAATAACGAGATCATGCTTGCTTTCAGGAGGAGGAGAGAATATATGCAAGTAGTTAACAAACCTCTCCTATATCCTGCCAGCATATTTGTGCCCTGAAGTGCACAGTGGCAGCTCCACGTTCAACAAAAACAAACATGAGAGAAGGGTTATCTGGTGGATGTGAAGGAGGAGAGGGTGGAATAGGCAGAAACAGTTCATATAGGTAAAGACAGTACAGACTTGCCACAATGATGGGCTTCATGAGAGGGCAATGACTAACAAAGTGAGTAACAGTAAAAGAAAACGACAGCGTATGCATGCACAAGGAGCAGTAAGAGTCAGTGTACACACAACCAAGCACATTTTTCATCAGCTACTGTACTTTCAGAGACCTCCAGACCAAACTCATCTAAAGACTCCTTGAAAGTCAAGTATTTCTTTCTTTTTTTTTTAATATTGAGTTTGTCAGTTAAATAATGTTAGTCTTAAAGATAGTTTCTTATTTCCATTGCAACAATGCAAGTTTAGTTTTTAAATGTTTTAATCTATTTTTAAATTGTAAATATAAACAATATGACAATTTAACCCCACCTTAATGATTCATAGGATGATATAATTCACATCTAGAGCTTTTTAAACATTGATGGCCTATTCAATGTGTTTTAAAGTGTTTCAACTTCAATTATGGGAATAGTTATCCTCATAGCAGACTAATGTGGGGCTTAGTGTGTGGGGCAAAGCAGTTTGAGAGGGGAACAGGTTAACTGCAATAGTATTCACTAACTAACCCATACAAAAATGTTAGGAAAAAGGAACAAATGGTGAAAAATAACTGGTTCAGGGAAGCTAACTTTCCTGTGCAAGGGGAGAAACCATTTTGGGTGTCAAAGTAAAATGACTACATAAGTGCTTTTCCACCTCGAACCACATTTAAAACAGCTCCTCAACATACTTGTAGCGTTTTTTTTCTTATTTGTTTATAAATATATGTATGCTAAACTGCCGTAATTAGTATGTGCTTGATTCACTGACAATTGCGATGAGGTCATGTTATTTTTATTTTTTTTACTGATTAGTAGCATCTTTTGAGTTATTGGTGTTGCTTTTGTTTGTGTGCCATTATACCATCTTTTTGGGGTCTTTCTCTATCACGTTTATCAGTTCACATTAATACATGTGCTCCATGTTATTGCCAAACCTGCTGTCATGGTCAAAACAACATTCATATAATTCAATCCTTCCCCTCCCACCACATCTATTCCATATCCACAATATTTTCCATGTCCTCAATTCATCTTTTTTGACCCAAGTTAATAGGGAAGTCTTTGTCAAATTCTGTAACCTGTCTATAACCTGTCATTTTGTGAATAAGCAGTTTTTCAACCATAGCAGATGCAACTCCTATATGATCAATTATGTCATCACTCTCTATGATCCACTTCACTAGTCACCAATAGAGCAAATATCTCGATACCGGTTCAGTATGCCTCTGGTTACGGTCTTAAAAAAAGACCTACAGATATCCCAATTCCTGACTCTGACAGCAAGATATAAAAAAAAATAAAGAAATTTAACTTAATCTTAATCTTTCCTCATCTCAACCACATATCTTCCTGACACACATTATGCATCCCTTAAGTGCCTAGCACAACATCAAACTAAGTATCTGTTTTACTGTATACATTGTTTTTGCTGTATAAAGTGCTTTGACAAGGCAGCAGTTTTAAAAGGCACTAAAATAAAAATAAACAGATCAATTCCATGGTTCCTATTGAAGGCATTGAAAAGTCCCCTTCACTCTTGTACCACACAATCATATAGCCAAGCATGATCTTTCATCCTCTGGGCCCAGTATCTCAACACATTTGTTCTAGATCAGAAGGAGCTGTTCTTTTTTGCTATCAAGGATTTATCTGGCAGATGTTCAGTTTGATATGATCGTGGATAGCAAAAAAGAATATGAATCATCCTGATCCAGATTAAAAGTGTTGAAATATTGGGCCCAGAAGACAAAAATCACATTACCGGTATGTCATCCTCACAGCATTGAGGAGAATCAGCTTGTAAATACCCACATCCTTAACTCCTGTTAAACTGACCTCTTAATAACTACTGTGCTGATATGGTCATAATAGTGCTAGAATCTATTTGATGAGATCCCATATTCACAAGATTAGTCACCACACCAATAGAACATATTGATGGAGAGTTGAAAACCTAGGACAGACATTACTTGGGATCATCTTTTCTGATGTCCTACCAAGAGTGCAAAGTACATGGAATTGTAATTTTGAAAGTTTGAAATGTCATAAAACATTGGCAAACAATTCAATTTATCATTGATGGGGAGGGGGGGGGGTGTAAAACATTCAACAATACGTATGTTTTATACGGAGACTGCATTATCAACACTAGGGTATAAAAAGGCACAATCTAAGTGAAGTCGTAACATAAAAAACAAACTGTTAAGCCTATCGTACTGTATATCGTTTATTTTGGCTCTGGACCGGCAGTGTCCAAACAGTTTTGGCTGATTTATAACTGAACATCAACTTGGCACTGGGTTGGCCAGTGCTAGACAGATGGCTAAATCAGAAGCAGTCATTTGCCTGGAGCCTAGCTTTGCATCTGTAAAAGGGACAAATAAAGGGATTGAATGTAAAAAAACAACAACAAAAAAATACATTCATATACTGCTTTTGTATTCTTATTGGCAAATACATGAATTAGCAGCTTTACCTCCCACAGGGAGGTTTCAACTAAAATAAGAATCAGTAATGCTGGTAAAATGCTGATCAATATAAAAAGGTTTACTTTTACTGTGTCTCCAATGTTAGCTAAATGTAAACATTTGAATCTGCTTAAACTGCAACTAAGTTTAACGGAAATCCGCCACCACAAAAATCCAACCTCAAAGATATAAAAAAAGGAACAATCTTTTTTGTTCTTAACAGCTATACTTCCATAAAACATTTTCCATCCTTTCTTAAAAACAAAATCGTAGGACAAATTAAACCCTTGAATTTATGTGAAGAGTAACTGCTGAAAAACGAAACCAAACTCTATTCACAAGATTCTTGCACATCACCACTACACAGAGAGAGATGGTTAATAACAACTGCTCTGCGTAACGCAGATGTATCGATAACAACACCAGCTAGTTTCTATGGCTGCCTAAAACTGGCTTACATTATGTTCACGCTTACACAAAGTGAGAATCTCAATCTTCTTGGATAACCAGTCTTACTCCTTTCAGCTGAGATAGTCAAGCTCCTGTACAAGTTGCATCAAAACATTTATTGTAATATCTTCTTCTATCACTGTTAATTTTAGATCTAATCTTTTAAATGACCATAAGAGCAGGCTGGCAGCATGGACAGCTTCTTCTTTTTCCCCCCTTTTTTTTTAGGACAGCAGAGGATTGGAGAAAAGATTCCTGGTATTTTGACCACCAATTAACTGGAAAGGACAATATATTATTCAATTTGGAGCAGGGGATTTTCTGGAGTATTCTAGCTTGCTTGTTGTGATAGCTTGATACTAAACATTTTTTTTTTTAAAGTAACGCACATCAAAAGGATTCTTGACAGTAGTTTCTCTGTGCAAAAGGGGGGCAGTAGCTGTGAAGAGCACATATATGTACATGAATGAAAACTGATTTCCAAAAGACAGCGCGAGACAGAGCTGTAAATGAAGAGAGCTGGAAGTATTAAGTGTTGACACTGAATGGTTTATATTAGAAGCAGATGAACTGATCTGTATGTGTGCTAATAAACTGCTGTGGAGAGGTGGGCATGTGCCTCTTTCAGCCCTTTTGACCTGAGCAACATTTATTTCAACACACATCCACATCTGTACATGGGGACAGGAGAGGGGGGGGGGGGAGTGGGAAAGACAGGTGGAGGAGGTGTAGAGCTCAGCCCAAGCCCGTAACTTTGTCCCACACTGTTCTGTAGACCTGTCCCCTACTCTTGACTCTGACTCCGGGGCTGGCTGGGAGCCTAATACCCTAATTACACAACAGAGCTGAGCCAAGCTGAGCTGTACTGGAGCGGCCTGATTCCACATCCACCATAGTTGCTGAAACAGTGCTGGGAAAAGACCATGTGAACGGAAAATATCAGAGCCAACACAGAACAGTTCGGGTCAGCCCTGTAGTGTGTAAAGCCCCTATGTGTAAGACAGGTGCGACCCATTAGATATCTGCGAGGTGACGCTGGTGCTCCTGCTCATGCCCTGCTCACTGCGCCCCCCAGAGGCGGTCCTGCTTAGTGCCTGGGGGCTGTTCTGCACACCTCCACTGCCCCGGGACCCCAGGGGGCCTGCTGAGGGGTGACCCCACGGCTGGGGACCCCCTCCGCCTCCCTGCATGCCCCCTTGGCCCCAGGCTTGTTGCATGGGGGCCCCTCCTTGACTAGAGTGGTAGTGGTGTTGGTGGTGGCTGCCTTGGTGCCCCCCTCCTCCTCCTCCTCCTCCTCCTCCTCCTCCTCCTGCGCCCTGACTGCCCCAGTGCGACCCTGACTGGGAGCTCCCAGAGAGATGCTGAGGCTGGGGGTGGGCCCAACTACCGGGGGCTCCGGGGAAACTATGGCTGAAGGCCTCTGGGGAGAGGTTAGACAGCACCATGTTGCTAAAGCCCAGACGCATGCTCTCAGAGTCAAACGCCTCGATCTCTCGGGCCTGGCGCTCCAGTAGGCTGCGGATCCGCTCCAGGCGCTCATTCTGAAGGGCAAGCATTTCCTCCTCGATCTGAAGACACACGTACACACGCTCATATCAGTACATTTCTATGACACATCATTGATTTCATATAACAGCCCTTTTACAACATCTCATCAACGTTTACAACAAGACAAATTAAAATGACTCGATGGCGACGAGGTAGTTGAAGCAGACCTTCTGCTCTAGCAGGGCCCTCCTGAGGGACACCCTCTGCTCCAGGTCCTTCCTCTCACGATCGTGCTGGGCGTCTGTCTGCATCTTGATCTTGCTCTGGTAGGCGTTGAGCAGCTCTAGCTCCTGCTGCAGCTGCATCCTCAGCACCTGGCACTGAGCCTCCTGGGCCTCGTCCAGACGCAGCTAGGGGGAGAGGAGAGGAGAGGCAGTATTTGAAGATGATTTCAAGTACTATTTGGACACAGGTCTGGTCCTGATGCCCCCCTCAGTTTAGAGACCACACACACACACACATCACCAACAACCAAGCCAAGCTGTCTGTCCCCCACACCACCTATTACTCTACGCTGTCAACTTTCCAACTCAAACACACTAGCCTCTCTTGTGACTCACCGCCTGGGTGGACAGCATCTCATTGATGGAGTGGTCGTACTGCTCGGCCAGGATGGCCAGTTTCCTGGTCTGCTCCTCCTTCAGCCTCTTCAGGACAGCCTTGTGGTCAGACTTTGGTGTGCTCTCCAGCAGGTGGTTCCTCAGGGCCTTGTACTGACGCGTCTGGATCTTACACGTATCCTGGAACTGCTTCTTGATCTGGAGCTCTTTGGACTGTTACACATGGTGTGGGGAAGAGGGAGGTGGGGGGGGGGGGTTATATTAGCAACAATATATCTTTTTATAAATATATATTAGCAAAAATACTAATAAACACAATAACATTGAGTGAGGTGGAGCTTCAGCGTGTGCAGTCCGTGCGCTCACCTTGAGGCTCTTGGGCTGCTGGCGGACCTCCATGACGTGTTTGCGCCGGAGTTCCCTCTCCCTTCTCTTGTTGTACTCCTGCTGGTTGGTGAGCTCCGTCTGGTGCTGCAGGCGGATCAGCTCGGCCCTCATCTTCTGGATGGTGTTGACCTGGCGGAACTCCAGCTCCTGCATGGACTCATGGTGCCTCAGCAGCATGGCGTGCTCCAGGTCCTTCTGGGTCTGCCGCTTATTCAGCTCCTGAAAACACACACAGTGGTAAGCTTGATGATTGTATTTTTGACTGACTATTTTCTATTGTGCTGCATTATTTGCATCTCAATTTTGGTATTTTTTTAAATCTTTGTAGTGAAGCTGCTTGCCACATGAACTATGGGATATTGATCTGTCGTACCGAACGGGCCCAAACAAGGTCCCAATCTCTGCTTTAATTTGATAACCTTAGATCAACTATGATCTGAGCACTTCAAGGTGTTACCTATCAAATGGCATCCTGCTTCATCTGATCATCATATTTCTAATGTTATAAGAAGTTTAGTTTGGGTATGGTTTTTAGGTGAAAATTTGTCAGCTTAAGAGGAAACTGTACTTGTGAGAGTATCTGTGTATAAAAGAGAGGAGGGGCAGCTGTTGCCTGTTCACCTCTCTCACTAGGTCCTGTTCACCTCTCTCACTAGGTCCTGTTCACCTCTCTCACTAGGTCCTGTTCACCTCTCTCACTAGGTCCTGCTCACCTCTCTCACTAGGTCCTGTTCACCTCTCTCACTAGGTCCTGCTCACCTCTCTCACTAGGTCCTGTTCACCTCTCTCACTAGGTCCTGCTCACCTCTCTCACTAGGTCCTGTTCACCTCTCTCACTAGGTCCTGCTCACCTCTCTCACTAGGTCCTGCTCACCTCTCTCACTAGGTCCTGCTCACCTCTCTCACTAGGTCCTGCTCACCTCTCTCACTAGGTCCTGCTCCACATTGTGCCGAGCGATGAGGATTCTCCTCTTGAACCTGCGACACTCCAGCTCTAGGTACTGCCTCTGTCTGCGCAGCAGGTTGGCCTCCTCCTCCGCCTGGAAGTGCTGGATGTTCTCCTTCTGCTTGGACAGCCACTCCTGCTTCTCCTTCTTGGGCGTCGACTGGTTCTCATTCAGTTCCTACAAACACAGAGGGGAAGGGTTCGAGCGTGACACCAGCTACTTCTACTGCATTACGCATGTTTACTGGGCATGTAAAGCCTGCAGTGTTTTTGTGTTATTCATCTGTGTGACTGTGTGGGTCTCTCTACCTCTTTGAGCTGTTCCTTGCGCAGTTTGTACTCGCGTTTCTGAGACTCTAAGAAGCTGTTAAGCTCTTTCTTCTGCTGGCTCTGGATATGCTGTTGGAACTTCTTTTCATCGTTGGAAAAAGTCTTTGCCTGCAAAAACAAAAATAGACATTCTTATAATGTATAATATCAAAAGTGTTTATAATATTCAATGCAGTGAGGAAGAGACAAATCTATCCCGTGGCAAAGAATATTTAGCTGTCGTCAGCTGTAACTTAGTTTCCATCACTCCCATACTCCCTACACGGCAATCAACCTCACGCGTTAGATGCTTTTAAGACATCATGTCATTTACATTAAGACTAAAAGAAAGTAGCAGAACATTGTGGCCTGGTACCCCTAAGAGACAAGGTCATAAAATGACAGTACGTCTTTCTCCATGGCAGCCTGGTGCTTCTTGATGAGTTTCTCCATCTCCTGGGCGAAGCTGTTCCTCTGGTTTTCCAGCTCCTTGTCCAGACGGAGCCGGTGTTCGTCCATCTCCGCCTTCAGCTTGTTCTCCAGGGCCATCAGGTGCTTCTGGTGCTGCCGCCTCATACGCTTGTAGCCCGACATCTGCTCCCGCAGCTCAGAGTCCTGCTCGTGCTCCTTCATCTGACGCGTCACCTGGGGGTGGTGGGTGGGAAAATACAGACACAGGTGGTTTGTCACAGGGCTCTGGGTCTTCGCTTGGTCTTTCTTACAGGAGGACAGAACCACGGAGGGTGTTTCCATACAAAGGCCCCATTTTTCTGGAGCAAAAAACAAACGTGCTGAACTGTGCAAAACAAATTACCTAAAACATTGTTATTCTCTAATGCATGATTCTTTTAGTGCTGTGTCTTTGACTATGTTTGAGAAACTAGTAAACAATGTGTGAGAATGTATTGTACACCATGAAATAGTAATCAAACACCTATTGGATTATGTCCCATCTCATCCATTTGAAAGATTACAGTTATTTAGGGCAAGTTTCGCTCAAGAAAAAGGTGGCTCATGGTCTCATTAAGTCTGTTGAATATTCTGTCGATGTGCTCCTCTTACCAGGGAGGCTGTGCGTATGGTGGCAAAGTGCTCGCGGTTGCGGTGGTGTTTTGGCCGTGGAGTGTGTGCTGGGGGAGACTGAGGCTCAGTGGGTCGGCTATGTGGCTCAGAGTCTTCATGGCAAGTCTCTTCCTCCTAAGACAAAGGTATACAACAACACATCACGGAGACTGCCAATGGCCCCGGGCCTGAACTAGATTACTCTTCCTGCTACGACTGGTGGATTGATGATTCACTTGCTTAGTCAAATGTATTGATTGTAAAGTCAGATCGTAAAACAGAAAATCTATATATCTTACATTCAAGCCTATCATATCAATATTTCACAATTTCACTACAGACTAGTTTCCCATTATCCTGTCAGTCCAGCTCTACCCCGATGAACACATCAGCACAGCTTTCAGGAACAGTACGCACCGGTTTGAGGTGAATGACAGAGCTGTTGGACATGACGGTGTGGTCGCCCTCCATCATGTCCAGCTCACTCTTGTCGTCTGTGGCATCCGTCAGGCTGTTGACGGAGCTGCTCTGCGAGCTGGCACTGATGGACATGCTGGGGATGGACTGGTTACTGCCAACACTGTTCACTGTTCCCGTCCTGCACACACTGTGCTCAGGCTCCTGGAGACAACACACACACACACACACGCACACGCACACGCACGCACACACACACACACACACACGCGCGCACACACACACACACGCGCGCGCGCGCACACACACACACACACACACACACACACGCACACATACGTAAGGAAAATACTCATACAGAGTAAAGGTGATTCAAGAAAATGCATCATTCAACTCACCCTAGGCCACTCATGAACCTTATGAGAGAGTGCATTATTAGAGACATTTCATTTCAATTGGGCTACATATGTTTTTAATTGTCATTTTTGGGGTTAAAGGGCCCGGGTGGTGGTCTCGGAGCCCCTGAGAGCTTAATAATCTAGGGGGAAACAGACTGACCTCATCATCGTCTTGAGCCTCGGCCGCAGGGCCGTTGTGGGCCTCCTGGAACAGGATCTTCTTCATCTTGCGGTACTGCAGGTTGTCCAGCTCCCGCACAGCATCCTTGGTCCGCAGGATCAGGTCCATCAGAACAGAGCTGGGCCGCTCCCGTTGTACAAATGCATGCTGGTGGGTGGAGGCACAGGGACTTTTCAGCATTTCCTACTTGGTATTGATTTCTCATAATCATCAAAAACACCCAATTCTTTGCAGTCCACCATCTCCTTCTTCTACCTTTAACAGCTCCTCAGAGTTGGGTCTGTCTTGGGGGAATTTCTGAAGGCAAGAATCGACAAAGTTTCGGAAGTAATCCGACCTGAAGGGAGAGTGGGGGAAATGAGGAGGAGTTAGGGTTACTGTCACACAGGTGACACTAACAAAACAGAGGTGATACTAACCAAACAAAAAATATCAAGCATCCAAGTAAGCTGAGGCTGAATTACTCACCAATCACTTGACTGCAGTGTTGGGCTCTCATTCTGCGCTATGTGGTATAAGGCACTCATCGCATTCATATTGAACAGTGGAGGTTTCCTCTCAGCTGTAAACACCCACAACACATCAGATCAGACAGGGCTCGACAAATCCACTCACAGAGCTAAAATGGAGACTAGTAAAAACTGATAGCGGGAGGGAGAAGAATGTATATAAAAAATATAATATTTGAGCATTGGGTAGAAATGTAACTTACTCAGATGTATAATAACATTATGCATAGGGGGAGAGGGGGGAATATGGCGGTTCTACTTTCTTCGTAGGAACATTTTGATAAATGAAGAGCTGTAGAACAACAGGAGAGCAATAACTGAACCAGAACACAAGAGTAGTGACCTTACCTAATTCAATGCAGGTTATTCCCAGAGACCAGATGTCCACCTTTCCATCATACTGACCCTCGTCCATAGCCAAGATTACCTCAGGGGCCATCCTGAGAAGAGGATGAAATAGAATAGAACAGAACAAAAAACAAACATGTTTAATGACTGGGCAGAGACATACACACTGCTTTTGATTTTACGGCAAAATATGCAGTAAGAGGCTATAGAGACCAGGTGTGCCCCATTTTACACATTGGAGTCTTTCAACTGACCAATATGGCGTCCCCACAAAAGAGTTGGCTGGAGAGGCAATGGAGGCCGAACCGAAATCTGCAAGTTTCACCTGCCCAGGCTCTGTCAGCAAGACGTTCCCCGCCTTTATATCTCTGTCAGACACACAGAAGGTAGAGGTGTGGAAAGATTGAGGTTGAATGGTATTAAAGCTTTTTTCCCGCAGTCATACTCCCGCTGGGCAAATGTATGCCTACCCTGCCCACAACACGTCTAAACATACAACAAGTACTTACCGGTGAATCATGTTGTGGGAATGAAGATAAGCTAACCCCTGCAGAGCACCGTGGGTAATGGCGGCAATTTCCATTTCTTGCAGGGGTTTCTTGTGAACTGGAGAGGAGACACAGATAACACAGACAGGATGAGAGTGCTGCAAATCACAGGGGCATCACAAGGGAGTGCTGTAGGAAAATATATGCTGCTTGCTTTAGTCACAATAGTCATCATCATTATACAGAGACTCCCATCTTACCTTCCAGCACATCTGAAGCTGAGCCTAGACAGTACTCCATAACCAGCTAGAGAGAGAGAGGGGGAGTGTTTGCTTTTTGTCCATTTGCAATAATAAAATGCTTTGTTACAATGCAAGCTTTTCACCACTGATGGCGTAATCACACATTTTGAAATAGGTACATTTTCAGGTACGCGTGTACGGTCCCTTTCATCCATCGTGGAGTTGGAAGTCTTACCCAGGCAGTGTGCTCCCGCAGGTAACATCCTTTGTACTCTATGCTGTTTGGGTGCTGTATTCTTTGCAGAAACTTCACCTCCTTGATTATGTCTTGCCATTTCTAGGACGAAGTAGAACAGGGGAAAAAAAATATCAAATCATGTTTGCACAGCAACCTTTGTGACAAAAAGGAAGTAGGGGCACACTAACGCTATTAGGTGTTCTACATGGCACTTAATAACTTCTCTTTGATTTTTATGGGTATATGAATTACGCAAACGAGCCACTCTGCCAGGTTCCAACCTGATTATCAAACCGTTTTAGACTGGGCTTCAGGGAAGACACCACTGAAATACAGTTTGAGGTAAGCTCATCTCCGGTAAATGTTTTCATTTGAACGGCAGACAACCAATCTCCTTAAGAGGGACATCCCTTGTTTAAACTATAATGACCCAAACTCACTGATGAGTTGACAGGATGGTACTGGAGTAGACCTATTCACTCCACCAATATTAAGAAAGCAAATAAATCTTGAGCAACAACCCTGCACTGTGTCAACTCATTGAAGTTGTGAAACCTTGTGCAACCAGACAATTGTTGTACTGGAGAATGTATGATGTGTCATCATCAGTCCAGTGATTAAACAGAGCATCATGGAATTGTTGGGGCATATCTTCTGTTCTAACATTGTCACATATGTCAACATGAAGCCAACTGTACAAAAACAAAACAGGAATCCAATTTGGATGTGAGGGAGAGAAGTACTTCAACAAAATAAGAGTTTGCAAAAGCACTCATGATGCAAAAGGAAAGCCTCTTACCTCAATGGATTGTTTTCCACTGTATGACATTTTCTTAATCGCAACCACCTCAGTTGTCCGTACATCCCGTGCCTGAATGAAAAATATCACATTTGTTCTCAGTTATGTGTTTGAGTATAGCATACCTGGGCTCAAATTGCATTTTAAATCATTTCTGTGTGTTTCAGTTTGCCTGGCACAATGGAACCAATTTAATAGTCTAAAAAGTGCCAACCCTACCCACCTGACACTTCAGGTAGGCTTAAGCAAACACTCAAGCTCGAGTATTTGAAATAAGTGTATTTTAAATACTTTTTGACCCAAGTCTGGAGGGTAAGTGGTTGTGTCATGTCCTGTTAGCTACTCACAAAGTACACAGCCCCGAAGCTGCCATGGCCGATCTCACGGAGGTCTGAGAAGAGCTTCTCAGGGTCCTCCTTAAAGAAGAGCTCCGAGATCTCAGGGTCCTTCAGGCTCCCTGCCCGGCTGGTGTTGGGCATACTGAGGTGGGGAGGGTAGGGCAGTGCCGCCGCCAGTGAGAGTCTGGATCTGCGACAGCCCCCACCGATGGCTCATCTGCAGGACTGTGGCCTCATACGTGTGCGCACCTAGGGGGGGGGGGGGGGTCGGTCACAGAGTGAGTAGTGGAGTACGAGTGAGTAGTGTTAGTTTATTCTGTGGGACATTATGTGTGATTATCCATGAGAAGCCAGAAAGAGTTTGATGGGTATTATGGGGGTGTGTATTGGGAGTTAAATAACAAATGCTCTAAAAAGCCAACATGGGGCAGTACCCGCCTTCTTAACAATTTTCCTGCCTCGTCAACTCTCTCTGTTTTGAAAAATAAAAACACACATCTTCATGATCGTGTCATTGTTTCTCGTCACATTGCTTGTTTGATCCAGAACAGTCAGTACGCGGGAGAGGAAATATAGAGGAGACACCCTCAAGTGGTAGACACAACACCCACAGTCTAGGCTAGCAGACATTGAAAGTCCCCTGCTGCTACAGGACAGGACTACCTAATAATAGGCAAGAGATGGTGGGTACAGATGTCACACTGAGCTCTGGAAAGTGACCAGTTATAGCTCTTGGTCCATCCTGGTGAAGTCGAGAGAGATCAGTCTCTTGTTTCCATAGTAACAGCAGCAACTTCTGTACGAAAGCCATTGGACTGTGTCCTGACTCCTGACAACCTCCCCTCCCCGACCAACGTTTGTCTTTTTGTTATGCGAACAGACGGATGATTAAAACAAAGAAAATACCCCTGCAACTGATAACAGAAAGAAAACATTACAACAACATAGGCTACTTACTGAGTAAAATATGACATGAGCTATGTATGACATGCCTAGTTGTTCAACCTGTACGGACATGTCCATGATCTGTTGATTCAAATAGCCAACCCCATTATAGCAGAATTTAGAACAATCTCTTCTGGTTTTAACGTACTGTAAGTCAATGAGTCAAAGCTGTCATTCTTAATCACTCACAATACATGTTTTCTGGCGTATTTTCCATCCTCCCCCACCAACACCAGGTAATTGACAACATTGCCAAAGAATTCCTTTCATAAAGAAATACGGTACATCATCACACTGCCTGTATCCCTGTATTAAAGATAACAGCTTCATTCATGTAGGCCTATTGGCTGGTTCCAAACCAGATATGATGCACTGTGGTTGTAGATAGACTCTAGATCACTGAGAGTTGACTGAGCCTAGCTCAGATGATCAGCTGCAGACGCAGGCAGCACTGACGCCAGAGTCACAAGACTAATCCTCTCCTCTCTTGTCCTGGGAGGAACAGCCCCCAGTCCCTCAAGCACACATCTTTTGTCCCACAACAACCCTGGACAACTCACTACCCTGCGCAGATGCAACCAAATAAAGCTTCTCGTGAATGTGTAAGATTGACTGTGCCTCTTTGCTGCCACCGTCGCTGTTGTTTACGACATTGTTGTTAATGAATGAGCCTTGTTGTGTTACGTCTCATGATGAACCGCGGGCACGTGAGAGTGACAGCAAGGACAACTGAAACACTATTGCGTGCCACCCCACATATACAGAGGCAGCAAGAATGCAGGCGGACAGGTCAACAAAGCTGGACGGCTGGAATTCCCTCTGCGTGCTCTCACTGCACTGCATTTTTCAGCATTTCCTGTTCACTCAGCTATAGGGGCTGGGGACGGGGCCTGATCAGCAATTATTCACTTAATCAGTCCACTTCTAGCATTTTTTTTTAAACAGAGATGCATTTTAATATTTTTGTTTCATATCTTTAGGCCTAATTGCTCCTTAATTCCTTGAACGACTCACAGGGATAGTGGTAGTAGAGTCAGTTTGTTCAGTAGAAGATAGCCTTCTACTTAACTGGATCCTGTTTATAGTGAGGGGCCATGAGACTACCAGACAACATGAATGGCTTCAGGAGAGGCTGAGGGGGGGCAGCCATGAGGACAGGGAGAGACAGGCAGTTAGCTATACCACAGTGAAACAAGGGTACCTAGACCTGTGTGTCTCTCTCAGACAGATGCATTGACCATAATCGAGACCAAATTTGTGATTCAGATTTCAAGATTAGGCTGTAATATACAGTACACCCATAAACAACAAATGACAAGAGCCCTACACTCTCGTTTCCATATGCTCCAATGTATCAAATACCCTATAGTCTGATGTGCATGTACGACCACACACTGAAACAATTAAATGACTGTAATGGATCAATATTCCAGGGCATCATATTCCTAGTGAGCTCCATAATTCATGGGGCTCTTTTGGTTCAACATTAATGGCCTGGGCTGAAATGGGGAAGTGAATATCACATTGCTAACAAATCCAATCATAGAGAGGTCTGTATTATGATAAAAAAGCAGTGGGATGAGGAAATAAACATTGTCTCAAATGCTGTGTCTCATTCTTCGTGTTTCTTGAATTGGTGTGGTCTTTATTCAGATGCATTTCATTATATTCTGTAATTCTGGTGATATTGCAATGCATTTCAAAATACCCCTAACCCCTGAAGAAAACAAGAATATGATAAACTTTCCGAAATAAACTAGCCTAGTTATTTGGGTAACACCCTAAAACACTAACCTATCTAGAAATAACAGGAATCCGATATATAATCAAGGAAATAACAACAAAAGGCACAGAGAAAATTGCTGGTTTCCCATTTTTGCAACAGCAGTCATAAACATGTTTTTCAACAGATCACGTAGCCTACAGATCAGTTGGCGAACTACAGACTAAAAACTATCAAGTGATCAGCTTCAATTGGCGAATGACGTCCCAAGCATATCATGGAAAGTACTACAGTATGGACTTAGGATCTCAAATCCAATGGCCAGTCTGGCAAACAATGATATAGTGTCGTTGCCGATCAAAGATCTGGGGGGGCCAATATCTTTAGCTAGCTAAAGTAACTAGCTTACTATATTGTTGTCTTAGCAGTTGGTAAAAGAACAGGATACTCTCTTGGTAGTCAACTACATGTCTCGAACCATCGCTGGCAAGCTGCCTGACGTGTGGCCAAGTCACCCAGCGTAACGAGCCCAGTCAGACATTTGCTCCAATAAAGTTCTGATTCTTACGACTAAACAACCGAGAACCGGCCAACACAAATTGCATCTCTTACTAAGCCAACTGCTAGAACTAAAAACCCAATTCCAAGTTGCCAGCTACACAAACCCACACCCAGTCGATAGGAAATCAAGCTAGTAAATTAGCCTAGCAGGCGCCTGGTTGTCAGCTAGTTAGCTAAGCCAGCAGGCTTCATACAACAAGACACTGATTGTAAATGTGGAAATGATGATAAAGAGTTATTTCATTTCATACACACACTTTCTTGGAACTAGTTATCGACGTATGTCGCAATTGTTTACCACCCCGCACCACCACATTTTAGGTACGTGCAAAAACAACGTGAAGCTAAGCTAGGCTAGCCAGGGTACACTCACCCTGCAGACAGGCCAGGCGGGCGGAGCGGAGCGGAGAATGTCGCCGTGTGGTTCGGGACAGGAAGACGAGTACTGGTCCCGGGCCTGTGTGCCTTTGCTCCTGTGCTTTATTGACCTTATGCTGACTTCTGATGTTTTTCCAATGCCGTCAACCGATCTGTCGCTTTTAAATCGACTGTCTTGCTGGCTAAAAAGGCTAGGAAAACTCCACCCTGGGACTAACACGGGGGGCCCAGAATCTCGAATCCCCTAAACCAGGCAGGTCCCAAAGATGGCGGCCGTGCGTTCCGCCCGTGACAAAATACGGCGGGGGGAAATGTGAGAGGGATGTCCTCCTAAGAACACCCCGAAAACACCCCAAACACACTGCGACCGCACCCTTAATGTCGTCGGAAGATTCGAGAGGCCTCCTCTTTGAACGAGACTTTAGTATTTCACTGTGACTGTGTTCTATTATGTCGGGGCTGTGATTTTCTCTCCCGTCCTCTCGCAGTCTGTTCCTGGAACGCCAGTTCCGCCCTATCGCTGTAAACAGAGAGGTTTTTTTTTGTGCTGTAAACTCCCTCTGACCTGAACCAGAGGATGGAGCGAGAGAGCAGCAAAGCAAAACCCCGAGGGCGGAGACATCTACGGCGTAAATATTCAAATAATATGATCGGTGATAAGGTGGCTTTTGTGTACATGTAGCATTCACATCGACAGTCTTCTAGCGACATTCTTAATTCATAGGGGACGTTGTGTTCAGTAAATGTGTGGACATAATAGAACAATTATGCCTGCAGTTTTTCCGAAAAACAGTAGATGGCAGTACCATTACTCTATGGACAATACTCCACGGCAGTAGCGCGAGAAGAAGTTGGCGTACGCGGAAGCTGGATACTGTTGGTCGCACACGCTGTGCGAAATGTCTGCTGTGGGAGAACAGCAGCAGGGCCATAGGGCCGGAGTTTATAAACAGAAAAACAAAGGTCATAAACATGGCAAACATCGGACGAAAGGGGAAATCGAGCGTGAGAACAAGGGTAAGCCGTACAGACACCGGAGTGGCTAGGCTTCGCTGTTATAACTACATCATAAATAAACCATGGGCCACACATGCATGCTGCCCTGAAACACGTGCTTCTTCAAATGGAGTGTCTAGCTATGTCACAGCCATGTAATATAATAGGAACAACATTAAAACACCTACTATTTTCAGAAGGTCTAGCGATTTTTTTGGGGGTAGCTATATTATCTCTATTATCCAACAATGATCGCCGTCTGGTTTTATACCAGTGGCAGTACTGGTCTTAAATGTATTTGTGTGTCGCCTTTGAACAGGTCGAGTTTCGGTGACAGCCCTCACCAAAAAACAGAGAAAAGAGCAGAGGAAGATGGACCGAAGACACAAAGCCAATCAGCTGCGCAGGAATAAGAAGGACCAGGTACGAGATGTTTACACATCTGGCATAACTGTGCCCCCTATGGTCATAGAGGTGCCATAGTCTGAAGCAGAGAGGTTCGCTCTTATAACGTTCCAATATCCACATATCATACAGTATAAAATGAAGCAATGTATTGGCCATGCATTGTAACTGGTACACTTGTGTGACACAGCTGATGTCCCTCCCCTTTAGGTCCTGACAGAGAAGCGCCGCCTGGGCAGCAGGGATGGTCCCCCCCACTTGGTGGTTGTGGTGTCCCTCCATGCTAGCGTCGACGCTGGGGCTGTCACCAAGATACTAAAGGGAGAGGGTGCTGGGGGTCTCGTGCGGGATGAGCAAGGTGTGAGCGGAGTCAGCGACAGCTTTGGCCTGGTTCTGCCTCGCTTCAAACAGAGGTTCACATTTCTACGCCCAGATCCAGGTAACCCTCAGACTTTCATGTCATGTGCATAATTAGCTCTGACGTAACACTCCATATCATTTAATCAGATGGATATATCCATACAGATATGGATGTATATGTTACGGTACATGTGGGAAAACTAGGGTTAGGGTTAGGTGCTAGGGTTAGGGTTAGGGATAGCCGGGTTACTGATAGGGGTAGGGTTAGACATGCCAGCATGTACCAAGTGGACGTAGCACCTAACCCTAATCCTAGTTTTCCCACATGTACCGTATTCCCACATGTACCGTAACATATACATACAGTATAACATAACGTTATACCCGTCATTACCCAAAGCCACAGTGGCTCTCTATCACAATTGAATTTCCGCTTCTTCGTTTACAATGATGGAATTGACACTACGCGGAAATGAGACTCATGACTCAATGCCCTCCCTCTCTGTCTTTATAGCGGACATGCACACCCTGTTGGATGTGGTGAAGGTTGCAGACAGCCTGGTGTTTGTGATGGACTCCACAGAGGGCTGGGACAGCTATGGAGACTACTGCCTTTCCTGTCTCTTCGCACAGGGTCTGCCCAGCCATGGTGAGCTACTTTGCAAAGCATAAACATACACATGCAATCCCCTGTGGTTCACTTAGCCTGTACCCCGTAATCTGTGGTGTATGTATGCTAACGGTTTACAGTACATTGACTGTACATTTAAACCAAACTTTTTTTCAGCTTAAGCTGAAAGTATTTTGAAAGTATTTCAAATACTTATTTCAACCCAGGTATGGTATGTCCCGTCCCTCGATAACCTTCACTGTCTTCGCCCCCCCTCCCCCAGCTCTGGTGTGCCAGGGTGTGTCAGACCTGGCTGTGAAGAAGCGAGTGGATTCAAAGCGGGCACTGTCCAAGAAAGTAGAGATCCGTTTCCCCAACGCGCGCCTCTTCCCTCTGGACTCAGATCAGGATGCCACGCTGCTGCTCAGACACCTGGGCGCACAGAGACAGAGGAAGCTCGGCTTCCGCTCCCGACGTCCACACCTTTTAGCCCAGCAGGTCACCTATACCCCTAACAGCACAGAGGAGGGGACCGGGGGTGTTCCCACGGGCCTGGGGACCCTGTGTGTCTCTGGGTACGTCCGTGGCTGCCCCCTGCAGGTGGACCGGCTGGTGCACATCGCTGGACATGGGGACTTTCAGCTCAGCCAGGTCGACGCTCCTATAGACCCCCTGACCCTCAACACTACAACCCCTCGCCCAGCGAAACCAGGCAAGGCAGGGGACATAGACATGCAGGTGGGTCCGGTTAAGACTTTGATGGCTGAGATGATTGTGTATCTGTTAAAGTTGAGTGTAGTTTTTTAAAACATATTTAATGACAATAACTCAATGCAAAGTTACAGTAATCATTTATGAGCACTTACATTTTTACGTTAAAACGGTCAACATTAATGGCCCTAGTGTATTTTCTTGTGACTTTATATCCTAACTGCGTCCTGCGTACTGTGTGTTCTTCACAGGATGGTGCTTACGAGGCAGCCTCTGTGCGGGTGCTGATGAAGGCAGATCCGTCCCGCAGGGAGACCCTGGCCGCTGAGGCAGAGGTAGACCCCATGGACGGGGAGCAGACCTGGCCCACCGACACAGAGCTTCTGGAGGCTGAAGGTAAAGGTGGAGAGCTGAAACGATTGAATTACTACACAATCAAAGTCGGTGGTATTTGCTTTCGGTACATCATAGGATAACGCGGATGAAGAAGTGCATAGGATACTACCTAGGCCTATTTACTACCTAAAGACATTTATGATATGGCTATGATACAATAAGACATAGATAACATTAAGTATTCAGACTTCTGAGATTTTGGCTGTGGTGAAGTTTTCTGAATGTCTCTCTCTCCCTACCTCTTGGGGTCTAGAGGCTAGAAAGACCAAGCGGATGATGAAGGTACCCAAGGGAACGTCAGAATACCAGGCCACATGGATCCTGGATGACGGAGATGAGGACGGAGAGGAGGATGAGGAGAGCTGTGACAGTGAGGATGAGGAGGATGATGATGGAATGATAGATGAAGCCATGGACGGAGATGAGGAGGAGATGAATTCACAGGTGAGCGCGAGGAGGGCCCTGGGAAACTGCATTGCAATGCACGCACGCATTGTTTCCAGGCATATAGCCATACAGAAGAAAGAGCGACACTTTTTATGCTTGCCACATCCTGTCGTGGTGCATTGCGAGGTTAGCTGTGGGGTTTGTTTGCCCTCTGCTAGTTGCCATGGTGATAGACTAACCACTCCTGGGTAGGTTTAGTGTAAAGAGGAGGGGAGGGACCTTGCCTCATTACGTTTTTTTCCCACCTTTTTCCTGATGTGTGCGCTTTGCACTCCCCCGGGGGCATTACACACTTGTGTAAGAGAGAGGCTTCCAGTCTTGACTCTTGTTCTTTCTGAATCGTAGTGCACACTTAAGGTAAAGTGGGAAGTGGCTGCGATCTGGCTGATGCCCTCAGAGTGCGGTGGGGTGGGGGTGGGGGGGGGGGTAGAGAATCACCTAGGAGATCCAACGATTGGCGGAGAGGGTGCAACAATGCATGCATACGTGACCTGCGGTTAGTGAGCGGCGCGACGTAGCGGACCCGGTACGCTGTTTGTTTTCTCAGTGTCTGCCTCTGGGCCACAGTGCCAGGCTGCTCACTGCAACAATAGTGTTTGGAGCAGGAGTCCCGAGAGAAGCCTGTCTTCCTGCCTGTCGACAGCTTCCTGTCTTGACAAGGGGGGCGGTGAGGGGGGGGTGGCCATTTATTTATAACAGCCTTTGCTTGAAAGAAGGGGGGAAATTCTTCAACGTGTTCCACAACATTTATTTTCTTTAATCGTTATTAGCATGTGTTTGATGTGGGGGGGTGGGGGGGTTAGCAGCGCACACAGGGTTTTCTATGAGATGTTAACAATGGGGGAAATGGTACCCATGATGATAATGGGTATTATTATTATTACAGCTGGGATTGTTCTATGGGTTGTGAATCAGCCCCACGCTGTGTGGATTCCCCTCATGTATCTCAAGTATCTTTTACTACCGTGAGAAACACAGAGTGCAACTTCTTTTCAATGATTTTCTTCTGTAGGCAAATATAGTATCGGTTACTGAAAATAAAGCAAGAGAGTAGAACTTTTTTCAACTGGAGGCGCCCAGAGTGACGCTTCGGTCGAGTTAAAAACAATGGACAGAAACGTTCAAGCGCTTTGATAAAAATGCAGTGTGATCCCAGACTACGGCGACGCATGAGACCGTAGGCGCATGCATTACTGTTGCTTGGTCCGTATTAACTCATTGACTGCCAAAGACGCCAATTGGCGTCTTATAGAATAGTAACGTTGACTGCCAAAGACGCCAATTGGCGTCTTATAGAAAAAAAAAAAAAACCGCGGGGATCGCGTTATTGACATGTTCTACACCTAGCGAGTGAATTTCAGACTTGGGTGTAATGTATTTCGGTCCCAGATGGGGGCAGTAGTTCGATAAAAGCCTGGAGAAGGAAGTGGCTTGCTGTGGGTTGTAGTAATGGCGAAACGGATCAGGGTATGTGCCAAACGCGGCGCGGAGCATTGCGGAGCATTGCGGAGCATTGCGGAGCATTGCGGAGCATTGCGGAGCATTGCGGAGCATTGCGGAGCATTGCGGAGCATTGCGGAGCATTGCGGAGCATTGCGGAGCATTGCGGAGCATTGCGGAGCATTGCGGAGCATTGCGGAGCATCGCGGAGCATCGCGGAGCATCGCGGAGCATCGCGGAGCATCGCGGAGCATCGCGGAGCATCGCGGAGCATCGCGGCCATCGCGCGACTCTTCAAACAGTTCAGAGTCGGATGATACAGAAAAAGTCCAGAAAAAAAAAAAAAAAAGTTCTGCAGAAAAAGCTCGTTTTCTCTGTTTATTGGTCAAAATCAGGTGTTTTTGCTGAAACCACCCTATGTTCTACGGCCGATTTCTAAACACTCAAAGAGGCTAGAAACAAACTTTCTTTTTCTGATGAAAGAAGAGAGTCTAAAGTTTTGGTAGATATGTTCAATGTTTATGTAGTCCGAAAACTCAATATTTGGTGGGTCTTCAAAGTTCAGCGAAAATGCCCCAAAAGTCTGGCAGTGTGGAGCTCTCCGCTCTGAACATGGCTGGCAGTCAAAGATATTTACATTGCATATATGAGTTACGCAAGTCACGTGTCTGACAAACTGTACGTTTCCTGTTTTATTTAGGATGCTGGTTCAGGTTGTGCCTCTGATGAGGAAGAGGAGCAGGAAGAGTTGACCTCCACGGACCATGGTGGAGCCGACCAGCGCTATGATGAGCACGTGGATGAGGCTGAGGAAGGAGAGGGGTTAAAACGCTACCGTGAAGCTCGGGCCAATGAGCAGTTCCCGGATGAAGTGGACACACCCCTAGACTCTGCAGCCAGAACCAGGTAAGACTCGGTTTGTCTCTGTAGTGTGATTTAGGGGTAGAGGAATGGCCCGACACCATTGCTGTGAATTGACGACCTCTTTTTCCATCGTGCCCAGGTTCCAGCGCTACAGGGGTCTGAAGAGTTTCCGCTCCTCCCCATGGGACCGCATGGAGAATCTGCCTGTCGACTACTCCCGCATCTTCCAGTTCCAGAGCTTTGAGCGCACCCGTCGTCGCGTCCTGGCTGAGGCTGCGCAGGAGGTAGAGGGGGCCACGGTAAGGTGTGCATGCGTGAGAGAGAGGGAAACAATCAAATAACCCTAATGCCTAATAATGAAATAAATCAAATAACCCTAATCCTAATCTGTACCGTGTTACTTCCCTCTTCTCCTCCTTGTAGGTCGGCTGGTATGTGACCCTACACATTGTGGATGTTCCCCCCTCAGTGATGCAGAGTGTCCAGGCAGGCAAGCCTCTGGTGCTGGTCTCCTTGCTGCCCCACGAACAGAAGGTACGTGTCCTGAGAGAAGCTTTAGTGTGATAGTCCTAATTCATTATGTCCCATTCATGTTTTAGTCCACTCTTCTTCTGAAATGTGGTGCCCAGTATCACAGATATTTTAAGAAAGGGATAATTTACTCAAATTACAAATGAACCTGATTTCCCACATAACTTGGCGTTGTTGGATTCACCAAGACAATATTTGGATTTTCTAGTTTAGCCCGACTTGAAATCCCTTTAACAAAATGCTTCTTGCCTCACCTTACCCCGTGTTTGGTGACGTCGCTGAGCAGATGTCAGTGATGCACATGCTGGTGAGGAGGCACCCCAGCAGCACAGAGCCCATCAAGTCCAAAGAGGAGCTGGTGTTCCACTGTGGCTTCAGGAGGTTCAGAGCGTCTCCCATCTTCTCTCAGCACACCTCAGGTACCACCGCCACACACGGAGCAAACACTTGGTTTACACTGTGGCACCAATCAACACACTGTAAGAAAGGTCCGGAAACAGTGTTTTTCTGCTTCGTTCGTCTAAGCAATCAGTGGCAGGCTCCGTGTTCTAACCTGTGATTGGCTCTCTCCCCAGCTGACAAGCACAAGTTGGAGCGCTTCCTGCGGCATGATGGCCCCACCGTGGTGTCTGTGTACGCCCCAATCACGTTCCCCACTGCCGGGGTCCTGGTCTTCAAACAGAGGGAGGATGGTAGGTCCCCACAATATGGTCATGCTGCAAAGTAAAAAAACAACAACAACAAAAAACCATAGACCTCTCCCTGTATCTGATCCTGTACCTCCCTGTGTATCTGAGCCTGTATCTGATCCTGTACCTCCCCGTGTATCTGAGCCTGTATCTGAGCCTGTACCTTTCCCTGTATCTGAGCCTGTATATGAGCCTGTATCTGAGCTTGTATCTGAGCCTATATGTAAGGCTGTACCTCTCCCTGTATCTGAACCTGTATCTGAGCCTATATGTGAGGCTGTACCTCTCCCTGTATCTAAGCCTGTATCTGAGCCTGTATCTCTCCCTGTATCTGAGCCTGTATGTAAGGCTGTATCTGAGCCTGTATCTGAGCTTATATATGATGCTGTACCTCTCCTGTCCTCTCTCTCTTAGGCATGCAGGACCTGGTGGCTACGGGCAGTCTGCTGAGCTGCGACCCACAGCGCGTAGTGCTGAAGAGGATCGTGCTGAGTGGACACCCCTTCCACATAAACAAACGTTCTGCTGTCGTTAGATACATGTTCTTCAGCAGAGGTAAGAGGCCTGATACAAAGAGGATTGTACCCCCCCCCCCCCTTTCCATTAGATATATCAACATGGGCCTTTACTGAAGAGAATAATTTTGTTCATATCCTGTACGTTGGGCAACTCAAAAGTCAATGTGTAGTTGAAACTATGCCTCCAGTAATGATACTTAATTGGTAAAGGAGAGAACGCACACCACAGAAAACCTGGGCGAGGTGCTGGCAACGGAACAAAATACTATTAAAAGGAGTAGAAGCCGCACACTCTAGTTCCAGATGCAAAAAAGTGTAGATTTAATATGACAACGGTTTCGGCCGTAGCCTTTGTCAAGTCTTACATGATACATACAGTAATGATACTACCAACATGCCTATGAAGGAAAAAGAACTGACGCTTTTCAATGATCAACTTCATTGTTAACGGAGCCCTCTTGCCCGCCTCTCCCTGCAGATGACATCCTGTGGTTCAAACCTGTTGAGCTGCGGACCAAGTGGGGTCGGAGAGGAAACATCAAGGAGGCCCTAGGTAAGAAAAAGGAACATCTATACTATAATCACAACACAGGGTCAAAGCTGTACTATGCTGGCCTAGTGTCGTATACACCATAGTTGCTATAACAGTGCTAGAAAGGACAGTGTGAAAAGAAAATGTCCAAGCACGGTTCAGGTTGGCCCTGTAGTGTGCAAAGTCCTCTAGGTTTTACCTAGGGTTATAGTGAATACCATCACGTTTCTTAATAACAATTTCAGCCCACACTAGATAATGTCGGTAGTAAAAAGAGATGCATGTGTGCGTGTAGTTTATATGGCAATTAAATGATCTTGACAACACACTAACTTGACCCTTCATGTGTGGATGTTTTTCTCAGGTACTCACGGACACATGAAGTGTGTATTCGACAGCCAGCTACGATCTCAAGATACTGTCATGATGAACCTATACAAGAGAGTCTACCCTCGCTGGACATTTGACCCGTATGTGCCCCTGCCCCTACCCTGGGTCAAGAATGAGAGAGCTGAGGTGGTGGAGGATTTTGACATGGACTAGTTGGGTGCCATATTAAGTCTACTAACTATAAGCGTTGCATATTGATTAAGCAGACAGACTTGCATCAACTGTGGCAATGACATCTTCACGCCAAGAACTGTGTTGTAATTTGTATTAAATAAAACACATTTGAACAAATGTTGGGCTTTTTGTTTAATGTAAGTTGTGACATTGGAAAGCTTCCTTTTCGATTGAGTTTGTTCCATTGCTGGCCACTAGATGGCGACCATGTATCAGAGTAATGAGTTTCGTTGCATTGGCTGTGATGAACAGAACTGGATTGAACTGAATATCAAGCTCAACTCACAGACTGTTTCTATAAAATGCACTTTTAAATGCCTCTGCCAATCCTGAAGACAGATTTCTGAACCAAATATATTATGGTAAGATCAATACTTGCTCAAGGATCCTTTACCAGAAACCTGAACAACATGACTGATAATTAAAATGTAGAGTTTAAATCTGACTTGTGTGTCATTATTTCATCCACCTTTATTTTGTATTGTCCACACTTGTATTTTGTATTGCATTCCCGATTGTACTTGCTTCATATTTTTTTATGTGCCATCTGTAAAGCATAGTATTATAGATCCCATTGAAAATGCCCACTGTGATTTGTGCATCAAAACACCAATGTAGTTAATACTAGTCTAGTATTAACAGAACACACACGCCTCAACACACACACACACACACACTCCCTGGTGGTCTCCCTCTGACCTGAAGCCCCTTTTTCACCACAAGTCAGACTCACACGCAGAGAGTGTGACCCCTCACTTGTTCTCTCAGGATCTCCAACGCTCAACAACATCCCTCCCCATCCCAAGACTTTTTTTCTTCTTCTTCTTTTTTTTTTTTTTTTTTACTCCTCAGAGAAACAATGATTTATGAATTGTAATATTTATCATAAAACTCCGCTCTCGCATGCTCGGAGCTACATGATTCATCCCAGGGCTCTGTTGGGACTGCACCACAGAGGCATGCCAATATGTCTGGGAAAGAAGAAGAAGGTGAAGACTTGGGATAGGGAGAAGAAGAGGAGAACATGATCCAAGAAATCGAGGGGATCAAAAGTTCAGTGTGTGAATTTTTTCATACTGTGAATTAGATTTTTGAAAAATAAAGATAAAACAATCATACAAGAGTAATGCCTCTTTATTGCCCTGGGGGAGGGATGGGGGAACGGAGGGTGGGGGGGGGCGGCAAGCTGGGAGCCCTGGACAGCTTTGCTGAAACACTCCATTTATTTTCTACTTCTTTTTTTTTTTTTTTTTACATGTATTGAGGCAAGCAAGGGTACTGAACAGTGATGTGTTGAACACATCTTGTTTAAAGCTGAAGGGGTGTGGTGTGCCTGGCTGCATATTCACGTTTGGGGGTGGGGGGGCAGAGGGGGTGGGGAGGTCGGGGGGTGGGGGGGAATTCGATACCCCCGCTATGGAGAATGTCCTTAAAGTAACACATGTAAAGACTGGAACTCTCTTCAGTCGTGCACCGGGTAGGCCTAAACTGCATTTTTCCCCCCTGACTCTATATCAATTCGAAACAGATAAACATTTCGTTGTTTATGGACCAACTGCGACGTGGTGAGGCAGAATCCGTCCAGCCCATAACTGAAGTGTGTGTTTGGCGCTGGCCATGTTCAGAAGGAGTTAACGCTGGTGGCTGAGGGCTGTTTAGATCTGGAATGTCCTGTGGTTCCCAGTTCACTGCCACCACACTCAGCTGGCTCCCACTGAAGATATAATGGGTGAGAGATTTTTCCGTTGGATGCGGATAAAGACAGGGGAGGGAGAGAGAAAGGGGGTGGTAAGGGGAGCGAGAGATAAGGGAACGATCCATCGATGGTGTTCAAACTGAATAAAACCAGAGATGGAGAGAGAGAGAGAGAGAGAGAGAGAGAGAGAGAGAGAGAGAGAGAGAGAGAGAGAGAGGGAATGCAAAGGGGGATCTATAGAGCAGGGAAATGAGAATAAGAGCTGTTGGGGAAGAGAGAGAGAGAGAGAGAGGGAGAAGGAGAAAAGAAGGAGTGTGAGAGAGGTTGAGCTGAGGCGGTGTGGGCGAGAGGGAGAAAGAGAGCGAGAGTGGCTGGCGTTTATGGATAGCAGATGTGGCGCTGTGGGGTTTTGGCCGGGGTTCGAGTGCGCGTGAATCCCGCACCGGCTGGGTGGCACCGGGGTGAGGAGGAGGTCACTGCACCGCAGCACACAGCCCATAAAACACTGAGAGAGGGAGGGAGGGAGGTGGAGAGGGAGGAGAAGGGGGGGGGGGAGACTGTGCCCAGAAGACACAACAGCACCAGCCTGGGACTGCAAGGCAGTAAGGGTGTGCACATCACAATCACAAACACATGCATGCACACTTCACACACATTCTTCGATTGAGGCAAAACCCATACAAATCTTCATCGTATATGATAACTGCCTGAAAAGGGTTTCTTGATACAGACGATGTTACTGATCCCAGTGATTTGTGTCAAGATGATCCCTCATCTGGTAGGTTCCCCCCCAGTATAGGGAAAGATACTTTGAAAAAGTGTGAAATGGAAATGTTCCGCCACCCCATAGATTCATACTGAATTCATTGCATGATTCCACTGACACTAGAATGAGGGCCAGCCACATGTGGTTTGATCCAGGCACACATACACTGACTATTTTCTTCACCTGTTTATCCATCCATCCGTGTATCTTTTCAACATCATCGCTTCATTTACTTTGTTTTGTCCATGCGTCCTTATGCTGGTTAAGAAAAAGAATCAAAGTAATAAAGAGGAAGCGCTGATGCTGGTGAATCTAAATGAGTGTTAGTGGCATCACACATGGCCCACCACTGTTGCCCTCTTTCAAATTAACTTATCCTGCTCTACCTAGAACATCCTAGACCATCCTAGAACATGCTAGAACCTATTCAAACCCTTTTCAATACTTACTCTACTACTTCTATTGGCCCCATTTTCTTTTGGTCTTTCCTTTATGGTATCCCTCCCTCCCTCCCTCCTTCCCTTTCATTCTTGTTCCCCTTTTCTCTCCCCCTTAACCTGGTCCTGACTCCGTGGTTCCTGGGTCCTGGCCAAGGCATGTGTCCCACGAGGAGCCAACGAGGAGATGGAGAGAGAGAGAGAGAGAAGATGGAGAGAGAGAGAGAGGGGGCAGCGAGGGGGTGCAGAGACAGGCTCCAAAACCACAGCTGCAGCAGCCTTTCCTTCCCTTCCCTTCCCTTCCCTTCCTCTCTCTCCTCTCCCGTCCTTTCCCTTCCCCTCACTCTGTAAGGAACTGGCCTGGCACACTCCCCAGCTCTGCCATTAATCAG
>NC_137688.1:40149916-40172416 GCF_963989245.1 Nansenia antarctica
AGAGGGAGAGGGAGAGAAAGAGAGAGAGAGCAAGACACACAGAGAGAGAGAGGTGGGGAGAGAGAGAGGTGGGGAGAGAGAGAGGTGGGGATAGAGAGAGAGCGAAACCTGGCAAATTGAACCAGCAGATCGAGATTAACATACTATGGCTTGTTCTGTGTTTGTTGCCTGAGGCAGGCTGCTAAGATGACTTCAGACTAACCCTTCTATTCCCTCAGAGGTGACCTTATCTGTGACCAGATGGTGTTAGCTCCCCCCGAATAAACGCCTTGGCTTTAGCTCTCTGGGTTAGCGCATATTTTCCATGCAGGAGACCCTGGTTCGAATACGGCCTCGGTCACATCTGCACTGTCTTGACTGCTGCAGGATACCTGCCAGACAATAATGGAGCAATAATAATTTGATTGGAATGTTATTAGTCATGTGGAGAGCAAATTGAAACGAGGCGCTCTGGGCCATCGTGGGCTGGCGCCCCCATATCTCCTCACACAACTGTCTTGAAAAAAAGAGCTACACTTACTGTAATCACTCCAACCCCCCCCCCCCCCCACCCTCTACCCCCTACCCTCCACCATCCAACCACCCTCCCAAAAAAACATGCAGCATTGCACACACAAACATGCAACTCTCGACACACATACAAATAAGAGAGAAGGTGTGTGATTTAGGAGGTGACGGCAGACTGTTAAGTGCCTGTAGCTGCTTGGCCTCACCAAGCCTGCCTTATCTCCAGGTCTGCTTCCCTAAGTGTGGTCCTGGAGGAAGTGGCCGTGCACAAGCTCTCTCACTCTCTGGTTTGTGTTTTAGCTCCGCTCTCACAGCTCTTAACTGAATCATTGCTTACCTCAGCAATTTGGGTGCTTTTTTGGTTCGTTAAGAGGTCAGCGTTTCAGCTTGCACACTAGATTATGTTAAATTGTGTTGTGACAAGCTGAAGTTAAATATCCAGCATATAGGCCTCGAGAGTGTGATTGACATCTAAGATAAAGCATGTCTGAAAAGACAACTGCTATACCCAGAGAGAGAGAGAGAGAGAGAGAGCGAGAGAGAGAGAGAGAGAGAGAGAGGGGGGGGGGGGCAGGCGGGGGTTTGAACCACACTGTCACAGGTCCCATATCCTTCTACAGCGCAGTTCTGCCCACCTCTGTGACTGGGGTTATCCACAGTTCATCATGGGAAACTGGAAGTGAGAGACAATACCTCCCTCCTCTCCACCAAGGCTCTGACGATGACTCTGGCCTTTAATGACACACCAGCAGCATCTTGAATTTGGATAATTTCAAAAGGAAGGCCCTGGATTAGAAGATTGTCAGCTGCTATTGTTATCTAAAGACCATACCACGTGTCGGCTGGGATATGAATAGGCTTCAGCTTGGTAAGTGCCTCACTGAATTAATCAACATATTTTGTCTGTGTGACGAAATAAGTGATGGCAAAATAATCAGCAAGCCTTCAGTCGGTGTGTATGATAACCTGCAACCGGCCTTATCATTAACACCTTGGTGTTGGACAGACAATGGGAGGATTGGGTGTTGGAGGGAGTATCCACAATCCATAAGGGCCTTACTAAACCGTTAGTCCCTATGGGAAACAGTTACTATGATCAACGATTATAAGAACAATTGAAACCCTCTCAACTCTCATGTCTGCAAACAGTGATCAGTGAAGTAAGATGTTATGGTAACGTTGTTTATTGTAACTGTGTTTTAATTAATTGTATGTGAATTTAAAAGAGCAAGCACTCATATAATTTTTTAGACCTTATTTTTCCACTGTTTAGCAGAATGCCAGTGGAAGTCAGATGAGATTCTGGGCTCTGAGATTTAGCAGTGACCTTCATGAATGAAACACCTGTAGATGTCACAATATTGTCAAATATGTTTTACTCTGAACTAGAATGAAAGGAAATAGGCAAGATGGGTTTTTTGGTTCATTTACCCAAAAATGATAAATAAATAAATAATAATAATAACATGCTCAGGTTTAGATTATCTTAAAATGCAGGGAAATGGTCATACTTTGGAACTTTGTTTTCTGAAGAGGTGATGTAGCCCAATGTAATTGATCATGTCGTGAGGGGTCTACATACAGCTGCTCTGAAATAACACATATTATTTGATATACGCATTTAAGGGTTAGGCAAAAAATTCGAGCCTAAGAGAGGTGCTTGGATAAACGCACTTCACATTGAAAAGCGGCAGGGTATATAAGCCTACCTTTACGCACGGGCCGCGCAGCCCCTGCATTCGCACATTGGAACCGAGGGTGCCAACCGTTGGGTGTCGCTGTGCGCGCATCCACCCGATTTGCGCCTGGTCCGATCGGACCCCAACAACATCTTAAGAGGTGTCTGATAGAGCACTGTTGCACGTGAGAAATAAAAGACTGTGTGGGGGCAGAGAAAGAGGGAGAGAGGGAACAGTGATAGCGGATAGCAGAAATCACGGAAGAGGTTCATAGCACGGAATTTTGGGCGAGCGAGGAAGTCTGGATGGGGGAATCCCGTGAAGGAGAGCTTCCAAACGGCCACGACACCAGACATGAGTCGGAGGTGGGTTGATGATAGAAAGGAGAGAGAGCGATGCCTTGCGTTAATATTCACACCGCGTCTGGATACTTACAGCGGCTTTAGGGTGCAGTCAGTGTATATGCTACTACGAGCTGTCCTACTTACTTATTAATTTATTGTTGGTTCTGACAGTTGGCATGTTTAGACAAAACTTAATCGTCCGGGTTGACATTGAGCATTTTGTCTCAGCTTTAAATGCCTTGCAGTAGGATATAGGGAAACCGTTTAAAGCTTCAATCTCTTTGAATCTTTAACTAAAACAATCAATGGGAGGCAACTTTGAATTCTATGTCCAGATGCAGGACACAGGAGTGGAATCATGCCGCACTTATTCAAAACAGTATAATCTTATAAGGCCCATTCGATGTGACAACTCGTCAGATCATCGTTATAAACAAACAATGATATAGCTATACCACAGATGTAAGAATGACATTATTCTTCCTCAAAAAGCTACTGAACTGATTTAAATAAGGTAGTCCAATGGACAGCTGTCATTATTGCTGTAAAGCAGCATCATTTTTCAACTGGACTATGGAGTAGGCCTCTTATGCTCTACAAATGATTTTGATACATTTCATAACAATATCTACATACACCCATGGGGTAGTCTGTAAAAATCATTGACCCATTAGATGCAATGATGGTGTCTGATATTATTTGAGGCTATGCAATACACTTGGTTTGTATTATTATTATTATTATTATTATTATTATTATTATTATTATTATTATTGTTGTATTTGTTTACAGTTAATCATCAAGCCTATGTGAATGTTGCCTGAATTTATTTTCCTGTCGTTTTACGCATGAAAAAGAATAAATGCACCAATATAAGTGCAGTCCATTTACCAATATGATTTCATACAATAAGCTGTCATCTTCTTGCTAGTCAATCTCTACCCGATAAAGGGAGGGCAGGTGAGCTTCCCACGTGGTGGGCCTATACTGATGTTAAACACCCCTGACGTGACCAGGCTCATTATTGGAGTAAGGCATATTGTGGATATCCAAAACAGTATAATGCCCAACGTGGACACATTGGCACACGTTGAAGCAGTTTTCATTACACAGCCTAGACATCAAACTATAGGTAGCTTTAATTTCGCCTGTCTTATTTTCCCCCTTTCTAATTGTTGACACACTGTGTTTTAGGTACTGGCCCTATGTGTCCTAACTTCGAGTCAGTGAGGCACCACTGATATGTGTGTGATATACAATAATGGCCTGTCTCTTTAAGACGAAGCCGCGATGTGTTGTGAGGTTCAAGTTGGGGTCACTTGAAGTTCCTGCCCTTGATTTTACCTTTTAGTTTTATTATAGACTGACATCACACGGGGCGTTAAAACACTTACTAGCCGCATAGAGGTTCCATTATCATCTCGGTGCGCGTTATTGCCTCGACACAAAAATAGCCAAGGAAATTACTAAAATAAAAAATAGGAGGAAACTGATGCTGGACTAAGCACGTATTTTTTATAGGAGGGGGTGAGAAAGAACGCGAGTGGGAAGGGGCAGAAAGAGAGAGGGAGAGAGAGAGAGAGAGAGAGAGAGAGAGAGAGAGAGAGAGAGAGAGAGAGAGAGAGAGAGAGAGAGAGAGAGAGAGAGAGAGAGAGAGAGGGAGAGAGGGAGAGAGGGAGAGAGAGAGAGAGAGAGAGAGAGAGAGAGAGAGAGAGAGAGAGAGAGAGAGAGAGAGAGAGAGAAAGGGGTGGGAGGACGAGGAGAGTAACAAGAAATTCATAGCAATTAATAATAAAAAGAGTTGGCAGTCGTGCTTGGAAAACTGGCATGGTTTTTGGAGGCTGGCAGTTCAGAGTTGAAACGTCAGAAATGACTCCAAAAGACTATTGAGATGATCATTAAGGGAGACTTAGATCGGATGGTAGAAGACATCGGGCATCCAGGTAACGTTGAAATACCCGCTTTTTTAAAGTCCAGTACCGCTTCAAGATAATAGGTTACGCAGTGTTGAGAGCATATCTAGACAGATAGGCGAACTTTTTTTTTTTTTTTATTATTATTTGTTTTGCAATTTTGATGTGAACTGTACTTTCATCCTGTTTGACAATATCTACAGTAATTGCACTTTTGACTTTTGACCACATTTTTTTTAGATGCAATTTTTTATAAATTAACTTTTTAATTAGAAATAACATTTAGTTCAAACCTTTAAAAAACCCTGCATTTAATATTTTTACATAATTGTATCACGTCAAATGGACTGGACTATTCAGTAAAAGCTTTAACCGGGTAAAATATCGTTTTGATTATTTCATGTGAAGAAATGTAGTCTACTGCTGGGCAACCTAAAATAGTTAGTAGGCTACCCTGGTAAGATATCTTCATTTGGTAAAGGTCGATCTAGTTTCTTAAAGGCTACAGAAAACACTATTGTTTAGTGTGTTAGTGTTCCACAGCGTGCCCCTCTCATCCCCGGTGGGCTGCGGTCTAATCAGGGCAACTTGAACACCCCGCTGGCTGCCGTCAGGTCAGCTCGCATCCATCCGAGGGCTCATGGCGTTTCACGTGCCGCTTTTAGGGAGAGCGACAACGACCTCTTTTTTTTTTTTTTTTTTTTTACCGTATACTCCCCCTGTGTCAACATTTAGGCTTAGTGCTGTTGTTATGTCAAAACTTGACATTATTCATCTTTTAAACTAACACATTACCCAGGCATATACCTTTCATTTGTAAGGCCTATTTCGAAGAAATGTTACTCTGTATGTTTCCTCACTTCGCTTATTTCCCAAAGAGCAAATGGATAGGCCTCGACGTGATATGTAGAAGATGGGCTATATAGATTTTAAGGATAAGTGAACGTCGTTTAGGTGGATTAGGGTAAATGCTTATATTGTTTTTCCCTCAACAATGTTCTAGCCTCAGAGCTTGTATATCATAGGCCTACCTGTCAAACAGTTTGCTACAATATTGCGTCATGTATGTTGGTCATTAACGGGGCAACAAGTATGTTACAACGTTCCTGTATACGTTTCTTTAGCCTATATTAAAAACAATATAGAATTTGAAGATAATGTTTGCAAAAATCAATGCATGGAACAGAACCATATCGATTTCTCTGAGAAAGTTATTCAGTTGAAGTCTATTTTGTGTATAAGTCATGTGCTACACATGCACTTCCCTCTCAGTTTTTCAATTCAGGCTTAATGATTTAGCAAAACATGGTTGCAAAAGCTAACAATGAATTTCTGATTTACAACGTTACAATTTGTATTCCAGACAGAATACCGTTTTATTTAGTGATTATATTTAGTAATAGCCTACAGGAAAGAAGAACAAATAATAGCCTAATGTTTCCTAAACAAAACCTGAGTGATTGAAATTATGTAGGGATTTTTAAAAATTATAATTAGTGGATATTATTCGTTTTTTGAAGCACTTTGGCTTATAGACTAATGATTAGCCATTCTGTAAATTTGACAACTGCTGTGGGGCCTCTTATGGGGGGATCGTGTGTAGCCCACTTTTCTACTGATTTATGAATGGAAATCCAGGGGTCTTCTTGAAGGGTAGAGCTCCTCGCGAGTTTAGGCTGATAATGTACCACAAGAGACAGTAAAGCATGTCGAGGCCGTGTGATAACCTGACACAGCCTCGGTCTGATGATCAGACAGTTTAAGCTATATACCTTCGATTGAGGAAGTATGAGAGATGTTCTGCAAATGTATCTGGCTCAGTCCAAAACAAACCAACGTTATAATTCGAGCCATCTCTCCGCACTGTGAGCGGCAGGACACTCACCCCTTAGGCTACGTTCAAAGCCTCAAGTGTGGTTTTCATTAAAGAAGGGTTTCATGCTCAACTGCGTTTATACATCCCATTCAAAAACATATATCATGCTTAACCTATAGAGCTCAGTCAGAACGGGGGTTATACGCGCAGCACGTTTAGTTCCCCCCCATAGGTTTGACACGGTCACGCGCCCCCAAAGAACACGAGAAAAACAATTACTTTATAGTGACATTGGTAACATGGCCCAAACATTTTGGTAACATCGGCAAAAAGTTTGGGCCATTCTGAAAGAGATGAATTATAGTCCAATATTGGTCACAGGTCAATATTGTTTTGTGCATTGCTCTTATCATAAACAATTTAGATTACCATAAAAACTTCAATATGCATACAGAATCGTTTAAGCTTACAAATCTTTCCCTGAACAATCTGACAAGTAGAAAGGCGGAGATAGGAAGTCTAGAGGGTGTTCTTAACCCAGAGCAGACCCCCTCAGTCTAAACCCTGCCTCACCCCCAAACCAGGAAAGTGACAACACAGACAAAACACAGGGATAATGAATACCAAACTGTCCCAAAAATGACTCAGGCACCGTCTCAAAATAAGTCACCCCCTGTATACCAAATATAGCATTCACCTAAAGCTCCTTTAAACAAATCATTGCTTTGGGTCAAACTAAGAAGGACATGAGGATCCAATATAACTATTTAACGTTATGCCTATATGATGAGACTGTTATTTAAAATCATGTAATTTAGCCTATGTGTGTAAATCCTAATTGGCTATAACATTAGATAACTTGTTGTCATGATACATATTTCAAAGTCAATAACTTTGTATGTCATAAATTTCATGTAATGTAGCCAATGTGTAAGTAACTTACACATAGACAACTGACTGTAGTGAAAAAGCCAGACTTATTTTGCTTTGGTAGACTTTTGCAGGTTAATATTTGCACAATTTAGTTGTAAATCTGAATGACGTTATGCCTTTCACTCAATCACAGGCTGTAAAGGCGTTTGATTGGCTGAGTGGAACAGAAGGCTGTCTTGTTGATAAGTGTTGATACAGGAAGTTTATGTATGATGCTCATGTTTTAAAAAACATTTAATGTGTTTGCTACTTCCTTAGTCAACCCTAAGACAAAAAAAAGTGTCATAAAAAAATGAAACTTTGATGAAGGAACTCTCCACCATATCGTTGCTTCAAATTAGCCTATGTTCACAGTCAACTCAGGTAAAACAAGGGTTAAATAAATAAAAATGATAATTAGGAATTTAATTTTAAATATATTGCTTAGAAGAGATTTCATACCGGTAATCACATACTGAAACACTTCTGTGCAAGCTGAAATTTATTTATTTTGTTTTTAAATCTCTTATTTTTATGATGACACAAGGAGTGAAATGCTTGCGTCTTGACGCATACATGCGCGGTATGAGTGTAACGTCACATTTAGAATGATGATATAGCCTCTTGAACTATCAGCCTATCATAACTCATTCAACTCATCAGTTAACTAGATAACCTGTAATAAGGTAGACAACGTGTAAAAACATCCCAGGACGATGATTTTAAGGAACATATTTTATTTAGCATAATTGTGCCATAAGCACGCTCTCTCTTGAGCTGCGCGTCGGACAGGTGCGCATGCAAATTTACGAGAGCAGAGACTTTCTGAGCGCGTTTCCAGATATGAGCGTTTTGCTTAAAAAAATATTTTCATTAGAGACTAGTATTATATATGGTGCATTTTCTAATTTAAGAAAAGGTTAATAATAAAAACCCTTCAATGTAATTTCTCCAAACAAATTCGTATGGTATTTTCAGGCTTTTTTGTGTGAATAATTTAGCCTGCATCCATCAAGTGATCTATATTCTATAGGCCTATCGCAGTTCTGTGTCAGGCTCTGTAGTCTCTCGCAGAATAACGGCAAGCTGGTGCACTTCCACACGTAACGGTCGTGGGGAAGAGTCAGCGCCTCTCCCAACCCAATGAATGTCCCAACCTCGTGTGCAAATAGCTTGACTAAGGGGGCTGTTCTCTGACGAGAATATAAGGCAGCCTTACTATCTCATCGCTCTGAATATAATGATCAATCTTAGTATTCGACATGTGCGTTTTCTTCGATTTGTTTCTCGTATACATTTATGGTAAAATACGACCTTGGAGAAATCAAAAACAGCAGCGTTTTAGAGACCTGCCGTGAAAACCTGTTAATGGTTAGGTTATGTGTTTTATTGCACCAAAACGAGACCATGTTTTAAATGGCAGTTCCTGTTCAGTAATACTAAACATGTATTAAGTACACCGCAAAGTCCTAAAGTCTGAGATGTGAAGGTGGGTCTCAAATGGAAATGGAAAGACAGAGCCAGAGTATAGGAATGATCACAGAGCTGCACTCTTGAAGGTTGTTGCACTTTGATGGGGACAGAACAGTGTCTTAAGGATAGCTCAGAGTGAGTAATTAAAATGTCCTCTTGTGATCTCAGAGTTCCCTATTTCTCTATCTGGGGGCTAATACTCAATACTCAATGAAATAAACAAGGAGAGGATGAACTTATGTCTGGAAAACCACGATCGGACATATTTATTTAGTTGCTTGTTTCCCATCACTGAGACTAAGCCCTTGGGGACAGTTAACAAACTGTTTCATCTCATAAGTAAAGTATCCTCAGACATCAGTGTTTGAACAATACATCCTGCTATGTGTGTGGGTGAGAGAGAGAGAGAGAGAGAGAGAGAGAGAGAGAGAGAGAGAGAGCGAGAGTATGTGTATGTACGTGTCTACGTGTGTGTGTGTGTGTGTGTGTGTGTGTGTACATGTCTACGTCTGTGTGTGTGTGTGTGTGTGTGTGTGTGTACATGTCTACGTCTGTGTGTGTGTGTTTGTATGTACATGTCTATGTGTGTGTGTGTGTGTGTGTGTGTATGCGTATGTGTGTATGTGTTATAAGAGTTATACTAGTAGACCTTTTCATTTTGCTATGATTACATCCAGTGTGCTCAGAGTTCCTTATATGACTGGGCAGAACGGGAGCTCAAAGACCTATCTTTTTTTGGTTGTGTCATTTCACCTGCTGTTCATCATACTTGAAAAACATTTACTCTTGCTTTGTTTAAAACTCTGCACACCACCTCTGGAATATTTTATTAGGAAGCCTGCAACTCGAAAACACATTTCTATCTGTATCTCCTCTCCCCCCCGCCCTCCCTGAGCATTGCAGTATAGGAAGTGAATGTGTAGACTTGAGTTTCTGATAATGACAAAACCATTGCAATCGCTCACCCTTCGCAATAGCTCACTTTTATAGAGTGACTCTCGTGTGCACTGCCCATACTGTAAATCATAACCAGCTCTCTTCACTTTTCCACTTAAAATGGAATCGATACAATTTACTAGAAAAAGAAACCAACAACAGGAAAAGACTATTGGGGGCATGATTCAGCTAATGGATTTAGTGGTAAAGATTTTAGTTCTCCTTCTTACCTCAGTGTTATTTTTACATGGCAATTCCATGATTTATACTCATGGTATAATGAAAAAATCCATATTTAATATTTCTTATGCATCATTGAGAATTTACATGACAAAGCCTGTGGAAGCTATACACAGTAGGCATATTATAACATATACAGCATTGACTGATTGTTTTGTGGACTGATATGATGGCTACTGCATGACGTTTACAGATCTTTTCTGTTTTAGGTGGTGGTCTGAAGACGATGCTGGATGCCATGGAAGTCCCAAGTCATGCTAGGCACCTCCTCCTGCAGCTCAATACACAACGCACCAAGGGCTTCCTGTGTGATGTCATCATCGTGGTGCAAAACGCCCTCTTCCGAGCCCACAAGAACATTCTGGCTGCCAGCAGCCTCTACCTGAAATCTCTGGTTGTCCATGACAACCTTATAAACCTGGACCACGAGATGGTGAGTCCGGGGGTGTTCCGGGTCATTCTAGACTACATCTATACGGGTCGCCTTAGCGACGGAGACCACACCTCACCCACAGAACCCAATCTAGGGGCTGTATTAGCAGCTGCCAGCTACCTGCAGCTGCTGGACTTGGTGGCGCTATGCAAGAAGAAGCTGAAAAGAAATGGGAAGTACCCTCTTCGCCCCACACCTGCTTTTCTGCCCTATGGGAAGATGAGCACCAACAGTTTTGGTGGGAGGTATAGGGTATCCACCCCTGTCATTCAGTCCTGCTTCCCGGTGGGGGTTGTGAACACCCACACCCCCCGCGCCCCACCACAAGAGGAGCTAGCACCCCACCCTTTAGCCACCCACGCTGGGGAGCTGTTCGCTCCCACCTCTTCGCAGGGCTCCCAGGTCTACCCCCCCACACAGTCATCCCTGCCCGCCCAGCCTGGCCTGCGCTCAGCTCACTCGGAGAGGAACTGCTCCCCCATTTATGGCCTGGACCTCTCCAAGAAGAGCCCCAACTCCCAGTCCCAGCACACGCCCTCCCATCCCCACCTGGCCCACGCACTTCCCCACAACGATGAGGAGCGGGAGGGGGGCCTGAGCGACCGCACCAGCCCCGTAGTAGGGGTCAACGGAGGGGCCTACCCAGTGGAGAAGATGGAGACGGCTGACCAGGCAGGGACTCTACCCCCTCACCCCTATCCCCACCTCAATCAGCCCGTGGGACCCCACCACCCCCACCTTCACCGCTCCATCTCCCAGGGCCCTGACCACTACCCTTGCCCCCCCAGCCCCGACACCCCTACAGAGACAGGGGGGACAGGCAGGGATGTGGGCAACATCTACCGCTGGGTGAAGCATGAGCCACTGTCATATACGCCTGAGGATGAGGAGGAGGATGAAGACGAAGAGGACGGGGGTGGAAATGGAGAACAAGAGAGTCACCACCAGCATCTCAACCACCACAAGGCTGGGGGGGAGGAGAGCGAGGGGGGCTACCGTGAAGATGAGAAGAGCGGGTCAGGCAGTGAGGAGACAGGCAGCAGTGAGGGTCGACCGTCTCCCAACGGACCCATGGGCAGATTCCATCTGCCCTACGAGCCAGAGAGCTTCGGGGACAACCTGTACGTGTGCATCCCCTGTGACAAGGGCTTCCCCAGCTCTGAGCAGCTCAATGCTCATGTGGAGACCCATACAGGCGAGGAACTCTATGACTCTGGGGGGGAGATGGACGGCAACAACGGCAACACCAAAAACAACAACAGCAGCAGCAACGGCAATGCTAACGGCAGCCTGAACAGTAACAGCAGCCTGAGCAGTCTCTCCTACCTGGAGAGTAAGACCAGCCAAGGGCTCACCTCAGTGGGAATAGGCGAGATCATACGGCCCTACCGCTGCTCCAGCTGTGAGAAGTCCTACAAAGACCCGGCCACACTGCGCCAGCACGAGAAGACCCACTGGCTGACGCGGCCCTATCCCTGCAACATCTGCGGCAAGAAGTTCACACAACGTGGCACCATGACAAGGCATATGCGCAGCCACCTAGGCCTCAAGCCTTTCGCCTGCGACTCCTGCGGCATGCGATTCACACGCCAGTACCGCCTCACGGAGCACATGCGCATCCACTCGGGGGAGAAACCCTATGAGTGCCAGGTGTGCGGGGGCAAGTTCGCCCAGCAGCGCAACCTCATCAGCCACATGAAGATGCACAGCGGCGGGGGGTCAGTGGGGGCTGGGGGTCTGACGGCTGACGGCAAGCTGAAGCTGGACTTTTCAGAGGGGATCTACCCCCTGAGCAAGTATACGGCAGAGCACCTGGTGCTGAAGCATGAGAAGGCCTCTGAGCTCCTCGCCCAGGCCCAGCAGCACCTTATGGCTGATGCTAAGGCCATGGAAAGCCTGTACCCGCTGTCCAAACTAGCGGCTGAGCACCTGGGCCTCATCCACGACAAGATGGACGTCCTGGGTCAGCCCCTGCCCCCTCACCAGTCCCTGTCAGAGTCTCGCACCATTGACCGCTACTCCCCCAGCTAAGACCCTCTGACCACTGTCCACCAGCATGGCTACCACACAGAGGGCTGTGTGCACACAACTTACTTACAGTATTGTAACGCCGTTCACCTCAACCCCATACTGTATGTATCTGCACCTCATACTGAAGCCAATAGCTATTGGCTCCAAAATGCACACAAACTGTGTAGAGACTTGTTTCAGTGCCTTCCTTTGCAACGTTTGCATTACATGCATTTCAAAAGCCTTCCTTGTGCTATTTATAGTCTATTTTGAACAAGGAATACCCACTCAAAACAGTGCAGTATTTATGTATATGCAAAATTTCTTTTTTTATATAAAACCACCGAGCCAAAGCAAATTGAGAACCAAAAATAAATTGTTTTTATTTATTTTTTTTGTAAGTAGTGAAAAGCCAAAGAGAAACTGTTGCAAGAAAGTGTTGCAACCCAACCCTAAACCTGTGTACTAAGTGTATTGTAAGTGTATATAAAAGGAAAAAAAGCACATATGGACAAGATTCAGGGCTCCAGCCCAGAAAGGAGAGGAACTTTGGCAAAATAATTCGCCAAGGCTTGGGGACTTTTATTTTTTTGTTGTTTTTTGGGGGGGACTGGATTTTCTCTATATCTCATTCTCCAGCTTTACCCCACGCTCCAGCTCTTCTAGTCAAGAGGGAATGACTAACGGAAGACAGCAATTGCTCCAGCATTTAGGTAAAGTGATCTATGTTAAGATTTGTTGTGTAAAGCAAGGCTCATATTAAGTGACAGTAAAAGTACCTTAATGACTCCAACACCCAGTGCCTTAATCTTTTGAACCCAGCATAACCCTTCTTATATCAATTTTTTCAATGTATTTTGTGCCTTCACATTGTTATTGAAAAGTAGCAAGCACAACCCTGTGATCTCACAACTGGGACATGGTTGTGCATACCCAACTGATGACACGCTAATCCTTGTTCATCAGTTTGAATCCATCCAGTGGTGTAGACTAAGCATGGGTGTTGCCTGTGACATTGTGACACATACACTAGTGGGTACAGCTGTGGAACTCACCAGAGGGGAGCACGGAGAGGACATCCAAGTCAGAGCCAAGGGCAGAGGCAATGACAAGGACTCTATCACTGACTATCAATAGCAATTCCATTTGAGACAGATGATTCTTGACAATCCGCAGTAAACTGTACCGCTGTCAAAAAAAGTATTATTCTGAAACCACAGATTTGAACTGTCTGAGAGAGAAAACCTTGCTATTATTGACAGGCCAAAGTAAGTGCTTCTCACCACTGCCTTAACAGCTCCCCCCTACTCACACACAGACACACCGACAACGACATGCGCGCACACACACACACACACACACACACACACACACACACACACACACACACACACACACACACATACACACACACACACACACACACACACACACACACACACACACACACACACGCACACACACACAGGGAGAGCTGCTAAAGCTACAGCACTCTGAACATGACAGCGGGCGTCTGGAACTCCCGGGTGAGCAGCACACCCCAGCTGCCGTGCTCCAGTAATCCCTGTGAAATCTCCCATTCGCCCTGACAATTCCCACTGTCTGCCGGCCTGACGCCCCATTTCATGCCTGCCATCCAGCCTCTCTGATCCACACCATAATATGACATCCGAGCCAAGGACCCACCTCCCCTCTCAGCCTCCATCCCCCTGCTAGTGCCCAACCCGGCTGACAGAATAGCGCTTGACTAGGTCCTTTAGAAAACAAATAGCACTTATGGGTTTTGGGTCGAAAGGCACTTATTTTAAAATGTTAAATTTCTTTTTAAATGTTTCAATGTTTATTCCAAAGCGAATGCTGGCTTTTTCTAGTTCCACTTTGTCGGACCTTGTGTCAGATTGGAGTTTATTGACCACTATAGTGCCAATGCCAACCTCAGTAGGTGAATGTGAAGACTAAAGCCATGAATGCACTGTGATAGGATAGGAACTTTACAGCCTTAGACTTTAAACGCTTGAGACTGAGACAGTGAGCCCTATTGGGATTTTATTCATATGCATCAGTAATTTAAGGGCTTCATTCTGTAGCATAATATGAGCATATCAAGGTGTTCTTTTCTTCCGTCACATATCTTTCTTTTTTTCATTTGATTTGAACCAAAGCAAAGTGAAACTGGTGCTTACCTCAGGACTGAACCCAGCATGGGGACTCAAAGCTTTAGCTACACAACAGCCAAGCAAGCAATACACACACACACACACACACACACACACACACACACACACACACGCACACGCACACGCACACGCACACGCACACACGTACACACACACGCACGCACACATGCACACACACACACACACACACACACACACACACACACACACACACTCACACACACATGCACACGCACGTGCACACAGCACAAACGTATACACCCTTTTCTTTTTTTGGGAGGGACTGTAAGTCCTTTGTTAAACCTGTGGTTATTTTGTTGTTATGACATTTTTACTTGTGTTACTGTTTTGTTGGAGAGATGATAACATGCAATATTAACATTTTTTTGCTTTTATCTTAATATGATGTGTACATTTTCTTTTTTTTACTGTCCTCTAAGAGGTTTTTCTGTGGGTTTGACCAATGACAATATCATAATAAGGCAAAGTCAAAATGGCTACTTCTCTTAAACGTAGACAAAAGTGTTGATCGTAATTCAACTAAGTATACTTGTGCCTAGCAACCAAACTAGAGCAGGAAAAAAAAAACTTGCAATGCAATACAGAGGAATCTTTGACTAAACATGAACAACACATACATGCATTCAAGGTGAATTGACCATTTTAGCACATGAGGCATGGTGGTGTGTTTATCAATATGTCCTTTAGCAGATAAACAGTGGCCTTGCAGTGAGTTGCTTCAAGTTTTTTTGACCCATTTCTGTGGAAGTGTCGTTGATGAACTGATGATGATATTTTCAGAGTAGGGCTGTATATATATACAAACACAGATTAAGCCAAGCTTGTTTTTTAGATGGCACTATGCTTCGTTTCCCAGCAGCCTACTGAAAGTGGAGTAAAATCCACAATTGGGTCCAAAGTTGATTTTTCTAAAATACATGGAAACTGTCTTGGTGAAGTTGTTTATATCTATAACAAAACTAGTTGAAATGACTTGTGAATTGTTCCCGAGGCAATAGACAATATTACAGTTATCATGGCAATGTGAGCTTGGACCACGGATATTTGAACACCCTTTGAAAAGCATTGAAAAACAGTCACAAAAAGAAGTGGATGTCAATGGTGGGAATATAAATCTCCAGAGCTCTCTCTCTCTCTCTCTCTCCCCCATTCAGTAGTTTACTCTCACTGAAAGTCTATCTCCCTCTTTCCTCTTCGCGCACAGTTAAAACACCAAAAAACATCTTTCCACTGCCACTCCAAATCTGTGCAGGAAGACAAAGCGAGATAAAGTCCTGCATTACTGTGGGAGCTGTGGACTTAATATAGGGTGTGTGTGTGTTTGTGAGTGTGTGTGTGTGTGTGTGTGCATGTGTGTGTGTTTAAAGGGAAGTGTTGGGTTGTCTGTGTGTGTGCGTCCATATGCTATTTGAGTTGATTGGCTGTTAATATATTCTCTGGGAATAGGGCTGATGTAAGGAGAGGAGACGAGGAGCGGGAAGTGAACTTTTGGCGTGTGTAGCGTCGTGGTGTGGTAGCATCCAGCAGGATGTGCAGTGTGTTTCTGCTCAAAGCCAGATAGAGAGAGACAGGAGATTGTGGAGGGAGAGTGGAGCATGGGCGAGCTCAGCGGGTGGACATGAGCCATTGTCTAAATATGAAAGACGACTCGCACTTCTAAACCTCTCCATTCAGAAAAAAACCCAAAGGGCTTTCATTCGACTGTATCTTTTTTTTCTTCTTTTTCTTCTTAAGGGAGTCAACCACCGGTCACTTTCATGTCCAACATTGCACAGTGGGCACTCGGCAGTACAAAAGCATCTTTAAACGTTACATTTACTTTTATAAGCATATCACAAAAGGAAACGCAGGACTTGGTTATGTTCCTTTAGTAAGGGCAAGGGTTTGCCGAGGGCTCACTCTGACAGAACCGAACATAGAACTGAAAAAGAGGAGCAATTCCCGTATCACCACTATTATATTTGACATTTACTGAAAAAGACGTGCCATAAGAAATGTGAGCTGCGGGTGCTCAATACAAAACAGGAGAGACAGAAATCTGTTTTCCATATATTGATAAGTGCCCCATTCTTACTTCACAGACTCTGACTTTGCCTTATTTGAAAGAGACATTATCTAAGCAAGCATTATTGATAGCATTCAATGCATACCTGCCACAAGCCTGGTCAGTGTTCATATTGTTGTTGTTTTTTGTGTGTTTTGTTATTTTACTTTTTTTTTTTTTTTTACTTATGTTTTTTTTTTTTACGGATCTTGTTCAGATGTAAACTCATGCTATCATGTATAGGATTTTTAAAATCCTAGCGTACACCATTACGAATGACTGACCCATAAGCCAGCTATTACAGAAGTGCCTGCAGTGTGTTAGGTGTTGTCACTGATCCTGTGATGTTTGTGTGTTGTGTGTGTGTGTGTGTGTGTGTGTGTGTCTGTGTGTGTGTGTGTATGTGTGTGTGTGTGGATCTGCAGTGTGTCTACAGTGCACCTGACCATCTGTGTGTTTGTCTGCCGTTCCCACAGTTGAGCAGGGTGAAGTGGAAGGGAGGGAGAGCTTTGACACTTTCAAGGGTCTTTATTGCAAGCAGCTGCCTGAGATTTATTCCCCCAAACTGCACTTTTCTGGAGAAATCATTGAATTATGATTTTTATTACCCGTGTGACCTCCTATAACTCCCCTCAATCGCCTTTCCTCTCGCACTTTGCTTCCTCCTTGTCCTCCTTTTCCTCCCTTCCTCTCTCCTTGCTCAAACCACTGGCCTCCCTCTTTTCTTCTCCCTAGTTACCTCAAAGCGCAGCTCTCTCCTCTCACCTCTCCCCCCCCTTCTTGACACTCAGCACGAAACCACTAGCCCACAGCGCCCACCGCCCTCTCCTCCCCCCGCCTCCCCCCCCTCTCATGATCAAGTCGCTTCCAGCTGTTTTTCATGCTGAAGAAGACAGTTGTCTAAATGTTTATGCGAACAAACTACTTTCTTTTTCTTAACGCCCTGATCAAGTTCCAAAATGAACTTCATGGCATGTGTTAAAATACGGAGTGGTGATGACGTGCCAAATACATAGTTTTCACAATGTTATTATATTTTGTTTTTCAAGTCAAGAAATGTATTACAAAGGAAGATAAAAGACAAAGCATCATGGAGGAAATGCAGGATAATATGAGAAGGAAATGTTGATGGTAAAATATGCTTCGAAAGATGCCAGTAAAGTAAACATGAGTGTATGAAATTGCACAATTGAACCGGACCACATTTCCACCAGCCAAGTCATGTGGTGTGACGGAGAGAGAGAGAGAGTGTGTGTGAGAGAGAGCGAGAGAGAGAGCCAAAGAGAGCCAAAGAGAAAATGAGGGAGAAAGTCTGAGATTAGTTAAAGTACCAGAGTCATATCTTAAGTAAACAACATAGGAAAAACGGTAATTTTCCATCTTTTTTTGTTTTTTTACAAATTTATATTTTGTTCTTAACAGTAATTTTTTACTTGCACAGTGACTCAGTTGAATGATACAATATTGTATTATCTTCTTTTGGGAAATATATTTTTTGGGAAATGTATTATTATTATTTTTATTTGTTTGTTTATTTCCGGGAGTAGCAGTGCAGTGCTGCATCGTCAGGTCTTCATGTCAGAGTCTGAGTGCCCTCAGCATCGGTGTCTTCTTACAAGGCCTTCAAATTATCACCCAATCTCCACATGACAGAGACAGACGTTCTCTTTGTACTTACAGAGGAGAGTGGCTGTGACTTTCCCATGTCCTCTTCAGCTTGTTTAGCTTGGAGCGTACACTCTGTTGTCCTGCCTCCTGCAGGGAAATCGACCACAGACCTGAACAACAGACAAGACAGACTAAGTGGACAGTGTATAACTTGGAGATATCATATTGCCGTTTCACGAGGCTTGACTCTAATGATATAATTCATTTACGGTACTTCTTCTAAAGTGAATTGACTGAAATTCAATGAGAAAAACAACTGAACAAGTAAAAAAAACTAAAAAACAAAAACAGTATTTCAGTTTAAATAGCCATTTCGAGTTTCTGATTGTGATTTCGGGCTCTAGCAGTTATGCTTGACACACACACACACACACACACACACACACACACACACACACACACACACACACACACACACACACACACACACACACAGCTGGATGGCAGACTGCCCTGTCACTGTTCACACACTGCTGGCTGTTCCAGATTAGGTCAGATTTAATTAGGCTGCTCCTTTTGGAGTGTCTGTTCTCGTAGAAAAAGCCATTACTAAAGCAAAGGCAATGTTACTGATGGCCCAAACCTAACACACACTGAGATGCCTGGCACAATGTCACAGAGCCCGAGGGTGTACACACACACTTATTGAAATGAGAGAATTTACACACACACACACACACACACACACACACACAGACACACACACAGACAGACACAGACACACACACACACACACACACACACACACACACACACACACACACACACACACACAATACATTTAGTCTTAGAATTTGGTCTTGAGTAGAAATTGTGGTTGTACAGTGTATGATCTGGATGATTCAGTGGAAGTAGAATTTATATTTCTCTGTTTCGGGAGTTAGAAAGTTCTGCAGGAATGTAGACTAACATTGGTCGTAGAGATTGGGGAAGACAGAGGCACTTGACTTCAAACATCACACATTTCACTGTAGAAATAGTACCTCAACAGGGAGAGAATGGGGCTTCATTTACCAGATTGTCAGTAGAGCATTTCAGTTTGTATGAATATCCAATATTTCAGTACAATGTCAACACATATCTTTCAAAAACATTCTTGAAACAATCAAGGGTTGAATACATAACAGCAATACACAGAAAACCAAACAGTATTTTTCTACATTACATTGTCAATTTTGTTCCTATTTTGCTTTAGTGAAATGAATGTATTTATTGCATGTCAAAATGTTTTATAGGTAATTTTTGTGTACATTTCAATTGTTGGTTATTATAATTATTTTCTCTAATTCCAATGTCTTAATAAATCATGTCGGAAAAGGCTTTTATTTGTTTTAAAAGCCATTGTGAAAATGTTTTTTTGTTTGTTTCTATACCCAAAATCAACTTGGCAATAAAATTAATTGCATAATGGTTTCACAAAGTAGGTGTCTTGTTGTTTTCTTTTTTCTTTGTTTGAGTAAAAAACGTATAGATATATAAGCATAGAGGAGTCTTGCCAGTGACTTTAGACTAGATTATTCCTAGGATGCATCTTGTGTAAAGGAATACCTCCAAACAGCGGCTACTCACACGACACTTCTTGTCTCTCACTTAAAACCTGTATACCTAAGATGTACTATAATAATGTTTAATTGACATTACAGTTACCATGCCTTGTATACGGAGACAAGAACCCTGAGCATGAGAAAGAATGAATCCTATCACATCACACACTGAACATGCATATGCACATGCAACACTGAACAGATCAATGACTGTCAGCAGGAGCAAAACCAGCCAGACACACAAGCAGACATGCACGCATGCACACACACACACACACACACACACACACACACACACACACACACACACACACACACACACACACACACACACACACACACGCGTGCACACACATGTGTACATTTCCTGATTGACTATTCAACAGCACATTACGTAAATCATATCCACAGTGATATATGACATAAAATGTGTGTCTAGACACGAGTTGCTTCTTGACGTGAAACAAACGTATTCATAAATCGGAAGATATAAAAGGTCGAAAAGACATCATCGTCCTCACGCTTTCAAATCAGCATCTGAAAACAAAACGTCAGCAGAGTAGAATGTTGAAGATGAATGAGAGGTCAGTGCAGTGCACCATATTGCACGTAACTGCAACTCTATCCTCCCCAACGTCTCCCAGCTGACCCAGCTCTCTGCTTTTATTAAATTTGGGGCTCTTATTTTCTCCCACATATAGTGCAGAATAGTGCTTGCAGTGACCAACATAATCACAACAGTCCAAATGGACGCGGCAATACAATAAAAGAGTTCTGGAAGCTACAGGTGGTGATTGCACCGTTAGCAATGAGTAACATTTAACGTAAACAACACAAATCCGTCACAGGGCAATTATGACATTAAGATTCCATAGTCTTTTTTCAACTTTAAAAAAAATAAAATAATTGGAACATTTGAAATGTCACTTCTCTTTTTCTTCCACTGAGGGCACCATAAAGCAGAAGGAAAATGGAGCCCAGAGCATATACAGCACTGCATGCCCAGAGGGGGCAGAGGCCACATTCTGAGGAGCAGGTCTGAGAAAAGCAGGACTTCACTGGCAGCAGGCCCACCCTCACCCTACCCCCCTAACCTCCCTGCCACTCAGCAACATCCCAAATCAAATGCCAAAGGTCCGGGGTGTCTGGTATCGGGCACTGGTGCCCTGACCCAGCCTGGTAATGTCAGGGGGCACAGACCGTTGGGTGGTGCTAGCTCTCAACCCCCCCCCCCCCCCCCCCCCCCCCACAGACACACACTGCAGCCACCCCCCCACACCCTCCCACACCAGCACACATTCATATGGGCTTAAACTCGATCGCTGACGTAACGTGCACATACAGATGTGAGTGTATACATATATATGGAGCTAGGTCCACATGAACGTTTTGCATCATCTCATGTCACTCTTGAGCTTCACATTACTGTACCAGCAAGGGCCCCAGGTACTGAGTGCACCTCCATTGAGCATGGCCGGCTGTACATGCAGCTATCCACAGAAACTCAATATAGGGATGGGAGTGGCGTGCTTGTGTGTGTGTGTGTGTGTGTGTGTGGACAGTACGGAGGCTTGGCTGTGTGTGGCTTCTGGAATGGGGGGGGCGGGGTGGAGGATACAGGGACTCTGGGAGAAGGGCAAGGGTACTGGCTGCAGAGTAATTCGCACAGCAAGGGGCAGGGACCCTGCCAGAGTGAGGCCAGGAAGGACAGATACACAAACAGTTTGCATATACACACACACTCGCATGCACGCTTGTGCATGCCGCTCTGCAGTACTCTGAGGTTGATAGCATGTGTGTGTATGTGCATGTGTGTGTGCGCTCATGTGTGTGTGTGCTCACGTGTGTGTGTGTGTGTGTGTGTGGACTGACAACAGCCTTCCACCACCATGCCCACGCTCATGTCCTTTACAGGCAAAGTCTCTGTGAGTGTACCTCCCCATCTGTCCCCCCTGCTCCCTCCCCTACCCCCTCCCTCCCCTCCCCTCCCTCTCCCACCACCCCGTCTCTCTCACTCCTTGGACTCCCACTGAATGGAAACCAGCTGGGCCAGGGACTGCCCAGAGCACATTATGCCCAGCTTTTTAACAAATTCCCCTCCACCTCTCTCCTCTCCTCTGTCCAGTGCTCTCCCTCGATCCCTTCTGTCATTTGAGGTGCGGCTCTCCAGCTGAACAAAAGAAAAACAGCTTGCATGAGAACATGTTTTCTCACCCACATATGGTACTCTCTCTCCCTCTCCCTCTCGGTGAATTCATTTCCCAATCCAACTCCCTGGTGATACACTTGTATTATTACTGGTTCTGCTTTTGACAAGAGGGGAAAAAAGGGCCAAGATATAGTGCAGCTAAATTCCCCGGCCAAGTATGTGCACCCTAACCCTAACTTGGGTTATGGCAATGTGTTCAAGAAATAAGCCCCCCTCCCTCTCCTCCCCACACCCATCACTACCTGACACCTATGTATTTGTTGTACATGTGTGTCATTTTGGATAATGGCGTCTGCTAAATGCAGAAAAATGTAAATGTCAATGTATTTGGAAGGTAGAGGGGTTTGGAGGGCAGAGCAAGAACCCTAGAGGGTATAACAGCTGAAGTCTTAATGGTGTGACGGTGTGTCCATCTCTATGGCATAATCATGGAACATTGATTGGACGTTAAAGACATTGTAAAGGACATTGTACAGTAAATTCACTGTTTAGAGAAGGCATGCACAGGCATTCACGGCTAGTGGCAAATCCACCAGGCCTATGTTACCCTGTCACACTACAGAACTGAAATGAG
>NC_137688.1:40182416-40187416 GCF_963989245.1 Nansenia antarctica
TGTTTTTATGGGGCTGGTACCCTGACGCCCCTCTAATTTTAACCCTGAGAAGTTATCACTGAAATGTTGCAGTGCTTTAGACGAGAAGTGCTTTAGACAGTCATTATAGACTCCTTATTGTAAACTGCTGTAACAGTTGGTGACTGAGCAACACATTGCTGTGATACGTCAGCTTTAGGGAGTTACAGTTATACTGTAAACCTGATGAGAAATCAGTGTGAATCTCCCTTATTCCTCTATTTCTTGGACCATTATACAGACACAGAGAACAGACACGCACACATGTGCATGCACACACACTCTCTCTCTCTCTCTCTCTCTCTCTCTCTCTCTCTCTCTCTCTCTCTCTCTCTCTCTCTCTCGGACCCACTGTTTTCATAATAATATTGTTCTATTGTCCTATATTCCGATTGTCTCTTCTATTTTTGCTATGCTCATACTGAATCATCCAGAGCAGTGATTGTCTAGGCTGTGTGTGTGTGTGTGTGTGTGTGTGTGTGTGTGCATGCGTGCTTGTTCATGTGTGTGTGTGTGTGTGTGTGTGTGTATGTGTGAGTGTTTAATGAGAACCAAATGGTGGGGTGTGTGAGCGCATGGTTTCTCTCCCCCATCTCTAATCAGACAGCCCCCAAGAGCATGGTGTGAGAGTGGACTTACTGCACTGAGTGCTGAGCATAAATCAGCACTGCCCTTGGAAAGGCCTGCACACGCAAGCTAGGCTAACATGCTAATGTGGCTCCTGCGTGTGCAAACACTCTGCTCTGCTGCCAGGGGGAAAGGTGACTTTAGGGCCAGCAGGAGTGAGGAATTTGAGTTGATGAGGAATGAGCAGTATGGTAATCAATGACGAAGTGGTAAAAAACATGGGAGATGCTAAATGCTAACGTAGAATTGCATTTTTTTAAATACATTTTTTACTCTATTCACCTTTCTTTTCTTTTCTTTTCTTTTTTAAACCTTGCGTAAATGGCATTGATGTGTGTTTACCCTCTACTACATCCCTGATGGTGCTGTGAGGGTGGGGAGGAGGATGGGATATATAATAATAATAATAATAACAATAATAATCATAATAATCATAATCATAATCATAATAGGGTGCTTAGGTGGTGTAGCGGGTTAAGCGCTGACCATGTAACCGCAGGGTCCCCGGTTCGATTCCGGCCGGGGACATATCCTGCATGTCATACCTCCTCTCTCTCTCACCCATCCTTCCTGTCTAAAACTTCACTGTATCTGTCAATAAAAATGACAAATATGAGTGGGACTGCACTTTAACATTTTTTTTAAAATAATAATAATAATATATATCATACGGGTGTTAACAAGCCAGATAGGTTGAGACCCGCCACTCAGACACAGTAGAGCAGGCCACATTTGGTTGGCCGATTCTGGACTTGGACTGGGTGGTCCTTGACGACAAGGCCAGGTCCCGTCTATAAAGAGAAAGATCTATGTCACATACTTTCTTTACTGAACCATATCACTCTTTTCTCCCGTTCTCTCCATCTTTCCCTCTCTCCACCACTTGCTCCATCCCTCCCTCCATCCCTCCCTCCCTCCCTCCATCCCCTTTCCAGACCCCCTCTCTGTTTCAGTGCTCAGGCCCCATAGGAGGTGGCCTCTCCCTCTCCTACATCTCTCCTTCTTCTCCTCCTTTTCTCTCACACATCTGGTCAGGCAGCTGTGGCTGGCTGGGGTTCATTGGGGGGTGGAGGTGGTAGAGAGGGGTGGAGGGGTTGGAGGGGTGGGGGGGCTATCCATTGCAAAGCCCAGGGCACTGTAAAAAAACGGGGCGAGCTTTTGACACAGAAAAAAGTGAACTGCACAAAAAGTTAAAACCAAATCTCCTCAGTCTCTCTCAGCCTATCTATCAAGGTGTCTCCCCGTGCACTATTAAACTCTATTAAACAGAGGAGGGGGGGGCGGGTCGGGGCTGAGAGAGAGGGGGAGAGGAGGGGGATAGGGGGCTATGGGAGAAGCAGGGGAAGGAGAGGGAGAGTGGTAAGGGCAAGGACCTCAATATCTGATTTCCACATCTTAAATACATTAATCAATCTAACCCTAGAGCTTTTTCGAAGCCAAGTAGAGGAGGGAGGGAGGGAAGGAGGGAAGGAGGGAGTTATGTAGAGGAAAAGAGAAAAGCGAAGGGGGAAGGTTGGTATGATACTGCCAGCCTATATTTTTCAACCGCAGATAAATGACAGGTCTTTAAAGGCTTGGTTTATCTCTGGTGGAATTCATGTTTGTTGATGTGAACCTAATGAAACATCAGCCCAAATTGAATGTCGATCATGTCGTTTATGTCTAGTTATTGACTTACCGCTCCAGTAGACTGGAGTCATTGTGTTCCAGACTCCAGGATGTCATCGGGATTACCTTTGTGCCAACTCTTTTGTCTCCCACCTCCCACCTCTGTGCCAGTTCCTCAGGACAGATTATAGTTCATGACCCTTTAGGGTTCACCTCGGGACAGGGGCCTTTCTAGAGGAGAATGCACTCCCGCGCCGTAACGTGGTCTCATGTGAGTTTGAACATATGGGAAGTTGTATCGCCACTATGGAAAAAGCTCTGCTCTCAGGTTCTTACAATTCCTTCCAACTCATTTTATGGCTAGTTTCACTGTCTGAGGAGCCAAACAAACATTCAACGGGGAGAGAGAGAGAGAGAGAGAGAGAGAGAGAGAGAGAGAGAGAGAGAGAGAGAGAGAGAGAGAGAGGGGGGGGGTCAGCCAATACAGTGAGAAGGTAGGAAGTAAGAGAGAAAACGGTCCAGTAGGATGGAAGGGAGTGTGTGTGTGTGTGTGTGTGTGAGTGTGTGTGTGTGTGTGTGTGTGTGTGTGTGTGTGTGTGTGTGTGTGTGTGTGTGTGTGGTGCTGGGGGGGCTTGGGAAGGTGAACCCAGGCTCTTCTCAGTACAGGAAGCCCCTGATTAGTGCTAACGAGAATTGCAGGCCATATTAATGCAGCCACACACCTCTCCTTCCCTCCTCCTTCTTCCCTCCCTGCCTCCCTCCCACTTCTCTCCTGCCATCTGCGCTCCCTGCCAGACACCATAAACCCACTGCAGAGCCCTGAGACACACCAGAGCCTGGGGGGTGGACGGGTGGGGGGGGGGCTGCCACGCACTGACTGCTCCTCTCTCCAATCCAACGACAAACCCCCCCCTCCCCACTACACACACATATACATACACACACACACACACACACACACACGTACATGCACACATGTGCACCCACAACCAGACAGGCAGACAGGCAGGGACGTATGTGCGCGTGCATGCACATGCGCGCGCACACACATGCGCGCGCACACACATGCGCGCGCACACACATGCGCGCACACACACACACACACACACACACACACACACACACACACACACACACACACACACACATACACACACAAACGTGCACACACACACACACAGGCACACGTAACACACACACTCGCAAAACAATACACAGTTTCAAGTGTACAGCACTAAACATTTATACACCTACGTAAACTATATATATCCAATATCCAATCTGAATATCCACACCACACTCACATTTTCATATTCATGTTCATTTAGCTTGGTTCTTTATTTGCGTAGAGAACAATCATAGAGTTGAGATCAAAGGGTAGAGAGAGAGTGAGAGGTTGGAGAGATGGACACGGATGGAAAAGAGGTCTGCTGGTTTGCACATATTATTAAATGTTCTCACAGATGGACAGGCAGGCAGGCAGGCAGGCAGGGCGTTCTCACATTGAGACATGGATACCCTCTGCTATTCTCCTGTCCCCCCCTCCCTCCCTCCAACCCGCCCCCCCCCCCCCCTCCCCGCCACCCACCCACACATTAACATGTGTTTCACATTCAAAAGCGGAGATGTGCAAACCGAGGGCCAACCGTGCTCCACGACTGGCAGTCCTCATTCTGTGGTCATGGAAAAGAACTTACAGAACAGCATTTTGTGTCTTTCTGAGTGTGTGTTTGTGTGTGTTGATCACACACCGCCGTAGAGAGTCAGGGTCAGAGTGGACGGATGAGGAGTAGACACACACACAAACCAAAACATACTGTACACACACAAAAGAGAGCGGTTGTAAGGAGCGGAAGAACATTCAACGGGGAGAGAGAGAGAGAGAGAAAGAGAGAGAGAGAGACAGTGAGAGAGAGAGAGAGAGAGAGAGAGAGAGAGAGAGAGAGAGAGAGAGAGAGAAAGGGCGGAATGAGGAAACACATGGTACCAAAAAGTGGTAGTACCTTAATAATATAAACACTGAGTATGTGTATGTGTGTGTGTGTGTGTGTGTCGGGGAAGGGATTATGTGTAAGAGACAAAGGGGTAGAGGGGGCTCCTCTCTCTCTACAGTTTACCCAGCTGGACGACTGCAGGACCCAGACAGGGTTGTGATGTCACTCCTCTCCCCTACCCACCAACTCCCTGACTTCCTGTCCCCAGTGGCGTGATGTCACAGGCCAGCTGGGGATGTCACGTCCACTCCCCCTGTCTCCCCCCCTGTATCCCCTCTCTCTCAACTCGGCTTCAATCACTGATATCCCACTGAGATTTGAGACAGTCAATGAAGCACGTACCACACACAGACAGACAGACGACACAGGCACTTGACACACACCACATGGCAAATGAGCATACAGTACACACACACGCACACAGATACACGCACGCAAGTATGCACGCACGCACGCATGCACTCACACACACAAATACACAACCACACACACGCATGCACGCACGCACGCACACACAGACACGCGCGCACACACACACACACACACACACACACACACACACACACACCACACACACACACACACACACACACAGCGTATATTTATTGTATAAACAACGGAACTTGAATTATGCTATAAACATACAATTATTACGTAATAAAAACTGAACATGTAAATAAAAGCCACATAAATAAGAACAACATGACCAGTGTCATAATACCGTAACATAATATAATCAGTTTATTGGGTTTC
>NC_137688.1:40192416-40202416 GCF_963989245.1 Nansenia antarctica
TGCCTACATACACCACACCGCCATACACCACACCTACATACACCACACCTCCATACACCATGCCTACATACACCATGCCTACATACACCACACCTCCATACACCATGCCTACATACACCACACCTCCATACACCACACCTCCATACACCAGGCCTACATACACCAGGCATACATACACCATGCCTACATACACCACACCTCCATACACCACACCTCCATACACCACACCGCCATACACCATGCCTACATACACCACACCTACATACACCACACCTTCATACACCACACCTCCATACACCATGCCTACATACACCACACCTCCATACACCACACCTCCATACACCACACCTCCATACACCACACCTCCATACACCATGCCTACATACACCACGCCTCCATACACCACACCTCCATACACCACACCTCCATACACCACACCTCCATACACCACACCTCCATACACCACACCTCCATACACCATGCCTACATACACCACGCCTCCATACACCACACCTCCATACACCACACCTCCATACACCACACCTCCATACACCACACCTCCATACACCACACCTCCATACACCACACCTCCATACACCACACCTCCATACACCACACCTCCATACACCACACCTCCATACACCACACCTCCATACACCACACCTCCATACACCACACCTCCATACACCACACCTCCATACACCATGCCTACATACACCACACCTCCATACACCACACCTCCATACACCACACCTCCATACACCACACCTCCATACACCACACCTCCATACACCACACCTCCATACACCACACCTCCATACACCACACCTCCATACACCACACCTCCATACACCACACCTCCATACACCACACCTCCATACACCAGGCATACATACACCATGCCTACATACACCACACCTCCATACACCACACCTCCATACACCACACCGCCATACACCATGCCTACATACACCACACCTCCATACACCACACCTCCATACACCACACCTCCATACACCACACCTCCATACACCATGCCTACATACACCACACCTCCATACACCACACCTCCATACACCACACCTACATACACCACACCTCCATACACCACACCTCCATACACCACACCTCCATACACCACACCTCCATACACCATGCCTACATACACCACACCTCCATACACCACACCTCCATACACCACACCTACATACACCACACCTCCATACACCACACCTCCATACACCATGCCTACATACACCACGCCTACATACACCACACCTCCATACACCACACCTCCATACACCACACCTCCATACACCAGGCCTCCATACACCACACCTCCATACACCACACCTCCATACACCACACCTCCATACACCACACCTCCATGCACCACACCTCCATACACCACACCTCCATACACCACACCTCCATACACCACACCTCCATACACCACACCTCCATACACCATGCCTACATACACCACGCCTCCGTACACCAGGCCTCCATACACCAGGCCTCCATACACCACGCCTCCATACACCATGCCTACATACAGTAGGCCTACATCTACCAGGCCTCCATACACCAGGTCTACATACACCAGGCCTACATACACCAGGCCTACTTCCACACAATAGAGGATTTACTAGTGGTATAACAGGTTATCCCCGACAGGTGACAACTGCTGGCCGTTGTGATCAAATACAGTTAGTGTCTATTTCCACCTGTTGGTAATTGTTGAACGTGGAACGCCATAGGTATTTGAATTGGCAAACTCACCTTGGCAAGACTACACACACTCCCATTTACAGCCCCGCCTATATTGGTGCTAAGTTTGTTTTGGTCGGGGGCAGACCCACTTTGCAGAAGCAAATTGGAACCCTTTGAGCATTTGCTTGAGTTTGGCTGGAGTGCCAGATAGGCTGAGTTTGCACTTTTTGGACTATTCCATTAGTTCCATTGAACTCAATCAAGCACAGCTAAGTATTTGGAATGATTTAAGGGATGCTCCACTTCTTAAACATTTTAATCCTGCTTTGGCTGTACAATGTTGCTACATTTTGCTTCCTAAGTTACTGAGTAGTCATACTTTGGACATTAATTCTGGAAATATGTCCAAAAGACCTTGCACACTTAATTACACTTTTGCATTTAGTTGTCATGGGAACAACATAAATATGTAATGCAGACATGCCTCTCCAGAGGGGGATTCTGTCAGACTATTAGTTGGTTTGGTCGGTCTGCAAGGTGGTTTGTATATTTTCCGAATGAATAGGGCTATATGGGGCCTAAAATATGACTTCTCAGTATATAAGGAAGCAAAAATATATAAAGACTGTCTGGGCTGTCTAATCAACTACAGCCAAGGTCTGGGCCAAACCAGGAAAAAAAAAGAGAGAAAAAAGTTGAATATCCCTTTAAATACTGTTTGAACCCAGTTCTGCATTTTAGTAACTCTAAAACTGTCCAACATGTGCTAAATACTCCCCAATACTCTGAGGGAATACTGCTCTAATTTGGGAATTGCTCACTTTTTACCATACATGTCTTTTCATTTGTACACCTGCTGTATGTCTCATTCACAGGCAATTGGGAGTTCCTATTTTCCCTCTCTTTTTAAGCACCTCTCAGAGTAAACACAGTGTGTGTGATTAGTACAAATGACTCTCATTAAGTGGTAATGGTGTAATTACATGACCCAAAGTACTGCCCTTGGTGTAGCGCTGTGAACTTCAATCACCAACAGTGACAGTACACACAGTCAGTAACATACACAGGCTCCTCTGCGCTCTGCACTCAGCTCACACGCATGCCGTGAAACGTGTACTCATGTAAACAGATTAAGACTTTTATCGCCTCTGGGGGTCTCAGATTTTGAGTTTGATTTCTGTCTGGCTTGGCAAGGGATCCTTCTGTTTCTGCACAGGTTGGATGCAAATGAAACAGACCTGGGTCAAACAGTACTTAGAAATACTTTCAAATAATTACTGCAGAGCCAAAAGGGCAGTGTTTGCACTTTTTTTTTTACTATTACATTGGTTCAGTTGCAGAGGCTTTTGGAGATGTGCTTGCGTGTTGAAGGGAACTGAAGTCTTGACCACTATTTACCAGTTTTACATTATACATGTTTCTAATACCTGTGTTTACATGCTGACAATGCTGCTTGATGTTCTAGTGTGAATGGTGATCGATGTCGCCCTCTCACAGCCCGGAGCACTCTGTCACAGTTGGATACGTATGGTGCAGACTTGCATATTAGAAGAGTGGCTCCAATGAAGGGGGTCAGTGTTCTATTGGCTAACACAAAATAATGGAGACTTAGGCCTGGACTACACGTATATGGATATTTTTCTAAACACACATTTCTTTGTACAACTGGGCCTCTCAACCATACGAACACACCGTTTTCACTCACATAAACGGAGATTTCTCTAAACGGATAAAAAAAGTGAAGAAATAAAAAAATATCCGATTGAGTGGATCAGTGTGATTATGTTAAACGGAGCTGGGCCATATTCCACTAAAGGTGGCTTAATATAGCTGCGCTATAATTAAATGCGGCGCTCAGGGACCTCGAGATTGGTATTCAAGCCTCAGGTGATTCCTCGAATGAGGATCAGCCTTGTGTCATCAGTGTTCACAGAAGACAGGCTTACAAATCTTCGATATGGGCGCGTGCACGCAGACATACGCAGCCCAGAAGAGTCGATCTGTCGAAATGAAGATACTCCACTCTGCAGGGGTACTACATTTGCGCAGCATTCCGAATTATTGATTTTTATGAAGACGGAAAAATAAGATGTAAAATAGTGCAATACTGCCGCAATTAACAAGGCGAGGGAAATGGTTTGGCAAGAAATTGCTGACCGATTAAATGCGTAGGTCATACTAGCCCCAGTTATTGTTATATGTTCATATTTTAATAAATGAATATTTACTACTGTGGTGATATCAGCAGCAGGCTACAAACCGTCATATCGCCACAATGGCCTAGTGGTATCGACCGCTGCCATAGGATTTATTCTTCATTTTATATCGGTGGTTCAAATCCCTCTTCAGGCGCACTTTTTACTGCATTTCGTTGTCTGAATCTAATCTAAAATCTCATCTAAAAAAGTATGTAGGCTATAAAATTATGGTGCAGGCTAATTTACAAGAACTGACACGATTACAATGGTGTTTGAAACCTTTGCATGAAATCTTCGGTTAAATGTAAAAAAAAAAAAAAATGATTGACTTAGTCAAGCCTCGAACTCGCAACCTTTGGAACTCGAGTCCACAGCCTTAACCACTACGCTAGCCAGACCGCTGTGAAGACGGCAATGCAAGTTGAGACAATTACTTCTTTTTTTTTTTACACGATCTATCTATCACACTTTCAAAATATCAAGTTATCTATCACACAATCAAACTATCTATCGATCATCACACTTTCAAAATATCAAGTTATCTATCACACAATCAAACTATCTATCGATCGATCACACTTTCAAAATATCAAATTATCTATCTATCACACAGTCAAACTATCTAATCTATCTATCTCGTGTGAAGTGGGAACTAATATTTCCTAAAAGACACATGAGGAACTTTCGTTCAGGGTTTAGTTTCCGCCTGTGAGCCTTTTTTGACGCACGGATGACTATAGCCTGTGTTTTAGCCTGGTCGGGACCAGGCTAATTATATCTGACTCAGAAGGAGCTCAACCAAGCAGCGAATTATTTGAGCCACATTGATGGCACCGAACGCAAGCTAACATTTTCGAGGCTTAGAACTTTATCGAGGCTTAGAACTTTATCGAGGTTTGTAAGCATCAAGCATCAAGCCGTTCACACATGCGCATTGAAGCAAAACGGTTGTCAACAGCTACAATAGCAGACATGTACCGGGTTTCATCGTTGGTCCACACAAAAGAATCAGTTTTTGCTTTCTTCTTGGTCGCCATAACTTGCTTTTCTGTCTGTTTTGTACTTTTCTTTTCTGTCTGTTTCAAAGAGTTTGGACTGTTTACGTTTTGAGTCACTACCGCCGTTTGCTTACAACTGACTACGCATGCCCATAACGTTCTTCTTCGCTTTAGGGGCGATATAAACGAGGACGAAAATATACACTTAAAAAATATCCATATATGTGTAGTCCAGACACAAACCTATGGAGCAAGTTGCCAGGCAACTGTTGGCTTTGGAGAGTACACATCACATGACAAGGTACAGGTATATTATTTTATTTAAACTGGTTACTTGTTATGGGAAACCACGGCTGTTCATACAGTAGTTAGGGTTTCAAGCAGAGGTCTTACGCATAAATATTACAAGAGATTCTCCTCCGTCACCTCGGCTCAAGTATAACTGTCATGTCGGAAGGAGCCAACCAGAACATCAGTATCATTCTTATCTTTTAGAGTCAAATAAAGTTGTGTAGTGACTACATTATGGGTTCATGTTCTCCTCTTACTGTTGGTTGTGTAGTGGGAGGGAACCAGTTCTGGCACTAGGGGCAGAGGGGAGGATTATTAACGTTGCAACTTCCTGTTTAGATAGAAGAGTTTTGGTGATCGATTTCCTGGTCCTGTACGGAGTGTACTAGTTGTTATTTTGATTAAACAGTTATCATTACGTTGCCTACGTCTTTCCTTTTTCCTCCGGCACTACACTGGTGACCCCCGACGTGGATTTTTGTTAACGTGATTGTGTACAAAAACCAGCGAGCGAACATTACAATCCTGCAAAATGTCCGGGCGAGGAAGACGTTCAAACCAGCGGCAGCCATCACCATCCCCTGTCAGGGTAACGCGTGGTGCGCACACTCCCACTCTCAAGCTACCAGAGTTCTGGGACTCAACGCCTGCTGCATGGTTTGCTATTGTAGAGGCACATTTTAACAAAAGTGACATCGATGACGACGACGACCGGTACAACCATGCTGTGGCAATGTTGGGCAGCTCCACCGCAGCTCGAGTGGTAGGTTTTTTGTCTGCTCCCCCGACGACGAACAAATATGAGCGCCTCAAGGCCCTGCTTCTAGAGACATTTGAACTGTCCACTGCGGAGAGGGTGCGTCGCCTATTTGCCATGTCGGACTTGGGTGACGAGAGGCCTTCTGCGCGCATGGAGAGGATGCTAAACCTGCTCGGTACAGAAGACCCCATGATCCTCTTCACAGAGCTGTTCATGCGCACATTGCCAGCTCAAGTTAGGATGGCGCTGGCCAACACCGCCATCATGGAGCCCCGCGCCCTGGCCAGGGAGGCGGACCGGTTCGTCTTGGCCATGCCTCAACGGTCCCCCGACCTGCTCGCTCCCGCGGCCGCCCCGCCACCCGACCGTCGCAGGAGAGCGAAGGATGACGCCAGACCTTCTGGCCAGCAGGGTAACGCTGCGGGCCATTGTTTCTACCACGCCACTTTTGGCGCCAAGGCCAAACGGTGCCGCTCACCCTGCACCTTCGGACCGACGGGAAACGGCGGGGCCGGCACTCAGTAGTGGCCCTGAGCGCTGGCGTCACCAACAGGCTGCTCTTCATACAAGACACCGCCTCTGGTCGCAGTTTTCTTTGTGACACAGGTGCCCAGTGGAGCATCATTCCGGCAGAGAGATCGGATGTGGCGAAGGAGGAGCGTGGTCCGCAGTTGGCAGGCGCGGACGGCACACCTATCTGCTCTTATGGCACTAGGGCGGTGGACGTGTGCTTCGGAGGACAATGCTTTTCGTGGGATTTTGTCATAGCGGCTGTCACATTTCCCCTCCTTGGTGCGGATTTTCTGTGCGCCCACAACCTGTTGGTGGACGTGGGGAACAGGCGCCTGGTCAACTCACAGACTTTCGCTTCCTTCGCCTGTACGCAGGGGGAGGCGGTCTACAGCGGGTGGTCCAATACGCTCGCCGAAAGTGACCAGTACCTTCGGCTGCTCGCCGAATTCCCCGACCTTACCAAGCCCACCTTCTCCGCGCCCACGGTGAAACACGGAGTGGAGCACCACATCGAGACCGAGGGGCCTCCCCTCCACGCCAGGGCCAGGCGCCTCAACCCGGAGAAGCTGGCCATCGCCAGGGCGGAGTTTGCGCATATGGAGCAGGTGGGCATCGTTCGGCGCTCGAGCAGCCCCTGGGCGTCTCCCCTGCACATCGTCCCTAAGTCAGACGGCGGGTGGCGCCCATGTGGGGACTACCGCCGCCTCAACGACGCGTCCAAGCCTGACCGCTACCCGGTCCCACATGTCCAGGACTTTTCAGCGAACCTGGCAGGCAAACGCTTCTTCTCCAAAGTGGACCTGGTACGGGGGTACCATCAGGTGCCGGTGCACCCCGAGGATGTCCCTAAGACGGCCGTAATCACGCCATTTGGACTCTTCGAGTTTCTGCGGATGCCGTTCGGCCTGAAGAACGCGGCGCAGACCTTCCAACGCCTCATGCACTCGGTGCTCCGGGACCTACCATTCCTCTTCGTCTACTTGGATGACATCCTCGTCGCAAGCACCACGGAGGAGGAGCACCTGTCCCACCTCCGGGCCCTTTTCACACGGCTCAGCCAACATGGGCTGATTGTCAATCCGGCGAAGTGTGAGTTCGGACGGAACACCATCGACTTTCTCGGGCACCGGGTCTCCGCAGAGGGGGTGACCCCCCTCCCCTCGAAGGTGGAAGCTGTCGCTGCTTTCCCGCGCCCCAGCACAATCAGCGAGCTCAAGGGGTTCATCGGGATGGTAACCTTCTACTATCGCTTCCTCCACCACATCGCTCACATCCTGCGGCCTCTGTACGATGCCCAGAAGGGCAAGACTCTGAAGCAGCCGGTGGACTGGACGGCGGAGCGTGTCAAAGCCTTTCAGGACACCAAGGCGGCCCTGGCCCGCGCTGCCATGTTGGCCCACCCCTCGCCCTCGGCACCCACTGCTCTCACCACGGACGCCTCTGACTTTGCTGTGGGAGCGGTGTACGAACAGTGGGTTGGGGACGCCTGGCAGCCTCTTGCATTCTTCAGCCGCCAGCTGTCTCCCAGAGAGCAAAGGTACAGCACATTCGACAGGGAGCTCCTCGGGCTGTGGCTTGCTGTCAGACACTTCCGTTTTTTACTGGAGGGCCGCGAGTTTACGGCCTACGTGGACCACAAGCCACTCACGCACGCCATGTCCAAGGTGGCGGAGCCGTGGTCCGACCGCCAACAGCGCCAGCTCGCCTACATATCCGAGTTCACCACAGACATCCAGCACGTTGCTGGGAAGTCCAACCAGGTCGCGGATTGTCTCTCCAGGGCGGTGGTTGGTGCGGTCCAACTGGGTTTGGACTACGCGCGCATGGCTGCAGACCAGGCCGCCGACCCCGCCGTCCAGGCTCTCAAGTTGTCGGACACAGGACTGCGCCTAGAAGAGGTGGTTTTCGGTGACGCAGGGGCCACGCTCCTGTGCGACGTCTCCATGGGTCAGCCACGACCGGTGGTCCCCGCCAACTGGAGGCGCCCCGCCTTCGAGGCGATACACGGCTTGTCTCACCCTGGTAGGAAACCGTCCTCGCGGCTGGTGTCAGAGAAATTCGTCTGGCATGGGCTCAAGAGGGATGTGAGGGCCTGGGTAGACACGTGCATCGCCTGCCAGCGCGCCAAGGTGCATCGACACGTCAAGGCCCCCCTGGAGCAGTTCTCTGTGCCTGAGCGGAGGTTCGATCATGTAAACGTGGACCTGGTAGGGCCGCTGCCCCCCTCGCACGGATACACCTATCTCTTTACCATGGTGGACAGGACGACTCGCTGGCCGGAGGCAGTTCCGCTCTCCTCAATGACAGCCCCCGACCTGGCCCGGGCGTTCATCGCGGTGTGGGTCTCCCGCTACGGCACCCCTGCTGATCTCTCCTCTGACCGTGGCTCACAGTTTACTTCAGAGCTGTGGGCAGCGGTGGCGGAGAATCTGGGGGTCAAGCTCCACCGCACAACCGCCTATCACCCGCAGGCGAACGGGCTCTGTGAGCGTTTCCATCGATCCATGAAGGCCGCCCTTCGAGCCAGCCTCACGGACAGCAACTGGCTTGACAAGCTGCCGTGGGTCATGCTGGGGCTCAGGACAGCGCCTAAGGAGGACCTCCAGTCGTCGTCCGCTGAGCTGGTGTTTGGACAGCCGCTGCGGGTCCCCGGTGACTTCATTCCCAAGTCAACGGAGCCCTGGTCCGCCGCCGCTCAGCGCGCCTCCCTGCTGGACAGCGCCAGGACCTTCGTCCCGGTCCCGACTACGCAGCATGGTGTCCCTACTTCGAGGGTGCCCCCGGAGCTGCACTCGGCGAGGTTCGTTTTCATTCGTCATGATGGCCACAGGACTCCACTACGTCCTCCTTATGACGGGCCTTTCCGTGTCATCGAGGCCGGAGCCAAGAACTTCATGGTTGACATGGGGGGTAGGCCTGAGTGTGTGTCCGTTGATCGCCTCAAACCGGCCCACTTGGACCTTGAACTGCCCCTGGACTTGGCCCTGCCACCGCGCAGAGGCCGGCCTCCAGTCCTACCTCCCCTGCAGCGCCCTGGCCATTCCCCCCTCCGACCCCGACAACCCCCCGCAGCTCGCGAGCCCCCGGTCGTCACTGCCCCCCGTCCTTCCCTGCAGGAGGACGTGATGGGCGATGTCACACCTCCTCCCGCACCTCCTGACTTTACCTACGATCGTAGGGGCCGGGCCATACGCCCTCCTCGCCGTGAGGATTTCCAATATTGAGGTGAACACTGGGGGGGCTGGTGTAGTGACTACATTATGGGTTCATGTTCTCCTCTTACTGTTGGTTGTGTAGTGGGAGGGAACCAGTTCTGGCACTAGGGGCAGAGGGGAGGATTATTAACGTTGCAACTTCCTGTTTAGATAGAAGAGTTTTGGTGATCGATTTCCTGGTCCTGTACGGAGTGTACTAGTTGTTATTTTGATTAAACAGTTATCATTACGTTGCCTACGTCTTTCCTTTTTCCTCCGGCACTACAGTTGTTTCATTCACTTTTTAAATTCCTGAACAATCCAAAAAAACAC
>NC_137688.1:40209916-40224916 GCF_963989245.1 Nansenia antarctica
CTGCTTTGATAAACATTCCTACCCCTAAGATGAAACAGTGAGACATGATCCTTATATACAGAGTAGAGAGCCAAAGCCGGAGGCTTGTGTGTGTGTGTGTGTGTGTGGGTGTGTGTGAGTGAGCGAGTGAGTGTGTGCGTGTGTGTGTGTGTGTATGTGTGTGTGTGCACGCACGTGCGCATGTGTGTGTGTATGTATGTGTGTGTGTGTGTGTGTGTGTGTGTGTGTGTAGTGCATGTACAGTGTTGAGAGCCTGTTGCTGGAGCTGACAGTAATGTGTGCCCACCCATGAAGGCAGAAGAGTGTGTGCCAGCCTCACGACGGCCTGGCGCTCAAAATATCCCCCTGATTTATGCTGCCTCCTCAGGGTTCAGAGAGATCCCCCATCATGACTAAACACTAGGAGGGGTCTGGACAAGGAGGGTAGGCAAGAGTAATCACTAACCCACGGCTAATGACACACTCTGTGCCAATACACACAGAGCCACCAGCCGCAAACACACCCTATGTGTAGTTACTATATACACACACACACACACACGCACACACACGCACACACACGCACGCGCACGCACGCAGGCAGGCGCGCACACACACACACACGCACACACACACACACACACACACACACACACACACACACACACACACACACACACACACACACACACACTTCAAATCTACACTCAGATGCACAATATATCACCAGAACATATACACTTTTTTTCACATTTACACTCTAGATACTTATCAAAATACAACAAAATTGTTGCACATATGGTAAAGATTTCGATGATTTTCAATGACAGCTTATCAGAGATGGTTTTGCAGAAACACACATTTTGTCATGTTTGTGTACAGTGTACCCCTGACTCACTTACTCAAAATGTCATAGTAATGAGTTGTTGTGCAACAGTATGATTCACATGCTGCGTTCTATTGCAAGGCCATCAAGATAATCCTGTTCATAAACCCAACCGGCTCCCCTTCTGTGGTGTTTAATAAGCAGCAGTTCCACCATTGAAGGCTGTGAAGCTGCAGAGTTACAGGAGGGCCTGAGGGAAACCTACCAAGACTCTGATATGAGAGAGCACCATGACCAGGACACAGGGGTGAGAGGGTGTGGGGTGGAGGGCTGTTTGGAGTGGAAAGATATCCATTTTATAGCTTTTTCTTATGCCCTTCTTTTTTTTTCAAATTCACATAAAGTTTGAGATATTTGATGATTTATAGAGAGAGGAAGAGAGGAAGAGAGAGAGAGAGGGGCGAGAGGGAGGAGTGGTGGCAGGGGGGTTTAAACATGATGCAAACCATTTGGACTGGGGAGTGGAGGCTGCCAGCACAGCCTGCTCTGTTTAAACTGGAGAGGAAGTGACCGTATATACAGCATGCCAGCAAACTCACTCTCCCCTCGCTGTCTCTCTCTATCACACACACGCACGCAGGCACACACACACACACACACACACACACACACGCACATACACATGCACACACAACCAACCACACACACACACACACACACACACACACACGCACATACATACACATGCACACACAACCAACCACACACGCACACACACACACACACACACAGACACAGACACAGACACAGACACAGACACAGACACACACACAGAGACACACACACACACACACACACACACACACACACACACACACACACACACACACACAATCACTGCTGAGGTCAGTCAATGGCCATTGGCTGGAGAGTGTGTTTGTTATTCTAATATTATGTTTCTTTACATCACCGTCACCAGGCCCATCACCGTTATTATCATTCTGACTGTTATTCCAATCTAGGAGGCTCGGGGGGGCAGACAAGAGAGAGAGAATAAAGGGAAAAAGGAGCCAAAAAAGAGGGAGACTGAAAAATGAAAGACAGAGCGAAAGGGAGGATAGAGGTCAGCATTTTCCCTCAACACCCGTCCATGACTTAATCTGATTCGGCTCTGAGAGAGACCTTCCCAGGGACTGGGCTTAGCTGTAGAGGAGGAGAGAGAGAGAGAGAGAGAGAGAGAGAGAGAGAGAGAGAGAGAGAGAGAGAGAGAGAGAGAGAGAGAGAGAGAGAGAGAGAGAGACGACAACAGAGAGGAGGATGTAGATGACAATGTCTTCAGGCTACACCTTAACTGTCCCTACTAAGACCTCTTCTATCCTCTCTACCCCCATGTACAGTTTCTCTACTGTAAATAATAATACTAATAATAAAAACACCTGGTGACCCTAGCATAGATTACTTTGCTTGCTATGACTGATGGATAGATGATTCACTTATTTAGACAAATGTATTTGTTCTAAGTCGCTTTGGATAACAGGCGTCTGCTAAATGCCAAAAATGTAGATGTAACAATGTGAGAGATTAAAGTGTAGAAAGATGAGAGAATAGGTCCTGATGCAGTAGGTGAAACCGTTCCACCTAAAATCAGGTTGGAAGCTCGGGGCTAAAGGTTGAATGCCCTGAGTCGCAGCAGTGGCGCCTCCCCATGGTGTGTAGGCCTGTGCACTCTCAAACATTCACCCTACTCCTAACCCTTCATTTAAGGCCTACATTAAGGACAAAAAAAGGTCATTCAAGCTCTAATCAATTTTAATAGGATATACCATTTTCATTTAGCAGCATGGCCATATGGCAGGGACTCTGGGGTGATGTTTAGTCTAAATGATCTGGGTGTCTGGGTGTCCATACCATCTGTGTGCCAACAGACATTGCCATTGTACGTGGTTTTTCGATCTTTTTTTCCTTTTCTTTTTTTACATTCATTGTGCTACTGATGCGTATACAGTAAGTACAATCGAGTGTTGTGTATGTGCAGTAAAATGCATCTGTTTGTGAATGGGTCTGCAGCACCCCCGCACGTGTGTATGTGAGTGTGAGTACGTGAGTATGAGTGTGTGTGTGTATGTGAGTGAGTGTGTGTGTGTGTGTGCGTGAGAGTGTGGCGTGCCGTTGTGCTGCTGGGGGCTCCGCTTCAGGATTGTGTCGAGGGCGTCTGTAATAAATGTGCCCGGACGAGAGAGAGAGGTCCCGAAGAGATATATCACATACATGAGGGGGAGCAGAGAGAGTGCACAGGGGAGGAGAGGGGAGAGCAGGGAGGGGGAGAGGAGAAAGAGGGGAGAAGGGGAGGAAGGATTGGTAATAGGAGGGATAGGAGGTGGGTTTGGGGGGCTAGGGGGTGGGTGGGTGGGGGGGGGGGGGGGGGGGCTGATTTCTGCTTTCTCCTGGGTCCTGCTATGTTTCCCATTATGTAAGGCCTGGTCACCGGCAGCATGCCAGCAGGCAAAATAAAAGAGTCTCTCTGGCTTGGCACTGCTCGTATTTTCCTATCCTCGGCGCAGGGTCAGGGAGGGGTCAGGCAGCTGGATGGGGCGCTGGGGGGATTGTGGGGTCTGGGCCAGCCTCCAAAACCCAAAAGGCCCAGGGTTCAAGTACCAGCTGAAAGCAATCAGGGGGAAATCTGGGAGTGCCACAGCTGCTTGCAGCAGCGCTGTTCTGGGGCTCAACTCTCCCTCTTCCTCCCTCTGCCTCACTCGCTCTCCCGTCTTCCTCTCTCCCCTTCTCTCTCTGCCTCTCCCTCTCCATCTCCCTCTGCCTCTCCCTCTTTCTCTGTAGCCCGCACGCCCTCCCTCTGTCTCTAACTTGCTCGCTATCTTCCTCTTTCTCCGCCTCTCTCTCTAGCTCCCTCCCTGTTCCCCTTGCAATCTCTCTGTTGCTTGACTCCCCCCACCTCTTGCCTTCTCTGCAGGCTCCGAAAAAAAAAAACTCAGGCATAGTTTTAACATGAAGCCATAAGTATGTGTACGTGTGTGTGCGTGTGTTTGTGTGTGTGTGAGCTCGTGTAAGCGGGGTCAGAGGAAAGACAGAGTGAAAAAACTATAATAGTGATACAGTCTGCTCAGACCACAGTGAATGGTACACTATGTGTGTTTGACCACAGTCTGATTCTGAGCATCTTTCTGAATGTGCATGTCTGATGCTGTCAATTTGCATTCATGTGTGAGTGTGTTTTTGTCTGTGTGTACTGTATATGTGTGTGTATGTAGGTGTGAGTGTGTGTGTGTGTGTTTGTGTGAGTGTGTGTGTGTGTGTGTGTTGTTTGTGTGTGTGAGTGTGTTTGTGTGTGTGTGTGTGTTTGTGTGTGTGTGTGTTTGTGTGTGTGAGTGTGTTTGTGTGTGTGTGAGTGTGTTTGTTTGTGTGTTTGTGTGTTTGTGTGTGTGTGTGTGTGTGTGTGTGTGTGAGTGTGTTTGTGTGTGTGTGTGAGTGTGTTTGTGTGTTTGTGTTTGTGTGTGTGTGTGTGTGTGTGTGTGTGAGTGTGTTTGTGTATGTGTGGATGCAGATGTATTTGGTAAGGGAAGTGTGAATGATATGGATCTATCTAGGTCTAAGTTGTCAGATTTGTAATATTGGATGACAAAGGTGTGAATGACAAATGTGCGAATGTGTTTGTGTGTAATGAATCATTTAAGTGCACACGCACACACACACACACACACACACACACACACACACACACACACACACACGCAAACTGACAAACGAAATCAAATGATTCACAAAATATAATGCAAAATGAACATAGTAAAGGTAAAGTGGAGGATCCACGTTGCCCTGAAGGTAAACCGACACCATAGTGAAACTAAATGGAGACAGACTGTAGTGCTGTAGCGTCTCAAACGAAATACATCTCCTGTACTTAGGCAGGAAGTGTCAAAATCGTGCTAAATTATTGTCTAGCTACTTCACATCGCTATTTATCAGTTTTTCCACTAGGAAGACAAAAATATTGTGTTAGCGAACAAGCAAATGTATCCTAAATGATACATTTCAGCAAAATGTTTGGTCATATTTAGACATCTCGTCTTGTTCTGAAAACCAATGGGAGATGTTTTGTGTTCGAGACGCAGCCACTGACAAGGCCTTTTAGGCAGTAAGGTCCAGTGCCAAAAGCCACATTTTACAAATCATAACAGCCAACCTCTTCAATACAACTTTTAAAATACTGTTTTCAATCAGGAACCTACTCTACAGTGGCCACTTAAATGAATGTGCTGGTGAGTGATTACATGGTGTTCCCTCTGTTGTATTAGGCTATATAACAGCCAAATAACTGAAGTCCAGGTAATCAAACTGAATAGTGAAACATCTGATCTCATGTCACTTGTCCAGTCCATTGGTGAAGTCATAGATATACTGTGTTCTATCATGTTGAACATTACAGGGAATCCACACCTTCATTCATTTGCATGGGTTAAGAGGGCATACACCATCACTGGTGGATAAAAAAAAAGCGTGAGAGTGTCGAAAACTAGCAACATGCCAGCTCTCCAAACACATACCCTCCTCACTCTGCCTATGCTGTCTTAATGGGATGCTGTCTTAATGGGATGGTTAATTATTATTTGCTTTTTTACTATCAATACTAGACATTGACAGCTCTCTTAAATGCCTGCACAAATGAGATGTGATGGAACACACCTGACTTACCAGAAACACCTGTGAAGCCAATTGTCCCATTACTTTTGGGTACCCTGAAACAGGGGGACTAGAATTTCTGTACACAAATACCATCAAATACAATTTCTACTTTACACTGCAAAGAGTCAGCTCTCAAAAACAAGAAAAAAAAGCAATACAGGGAGAAATATTACCAATAATATGGGGGAAATATTACTTAAAATAAACAAAATTATCTGCCAACAGAACAGGAAAATGTCACTTGCCAAGATTTATAAATATCTAGTCTCAAAGAACCCACATATATCTTAAAACTAGTGCAGTTTGTCTGGATACAAAAACAAGATGTAAGAATTAGTTCCTCAATATGTAGTAAATTGTGCTTAAATTTAGCAAATGCCAGTGCCATCATCTTGAAATAAGGCTATTTGTTTAGGAAATATATCTTTAAACCAGTACAGCTACACTAAAAATAAGTATATTTGTCTAGACACAAAGAAAATATTTAACAATTATTTTCGCAATATGTAAGCTTCAATTTAGCATCCAATGCTATTGCAGTCATCTTGAAATAAGGCTGTATACCCTGGAATTTGCATTTGCAAAATAGCTATATGTTGTGCTTACAATAAGTAATCCTGACTAAGATAAACTGGCTTGCTTGAACAAAGAGTGAATCTCATTTGTTTTCCCTTCTTTATTGAGGGCTCATACTGAGGAGTATTGTGCAACACTAGTCAGTAATGAACATTTTCCATTCGGCCATTGCCTTTTTATATGAAAAAGTCATGTCCCTGTCGTGGATGGTGTCTGAGAGGACTTCTGTCTGCCGTACAGAGAGGAGTGTCGCAATGCACTTAGGATATGTAAGGGGAAAGGCGTAATAACATGCCATGAGATACGTCAAACAGGAGACTTAAAGGATACTGGAGGAAATTCAAGCTCTGCTTTATCCACGCTCGACATTTACTGGCATTTACAGGCTGGGCTCTGCTAACTACCGGCAATCTCTCTTTGGACTGTGTGCGCATTAGATTAGATTAGATCAGATTCAACTTTATTGTCATTGCAAAGTACAAGTACCAGACAACGAAATGGAGTTTAGCATCTAACCAGAAGTGCAAATAGTGATATAAAACAGGTTATATGACAATGACAATGATATGTACAGTATGGCAAGTACAGTAGTTTAGAAGTATATACAGTTATGAGCTATGTACAGTTATGGTAGCTTATGTACAAGAGACACACTTAAAGTCAAATAACATATTGGGGGTGTAGGCTAATAGAATTGTCCAACAGTTCAAATGACTCATAGTGGGTTCCCAGGCCAGATATGAAAAGTGTACTGTCTTTGTTCTGTACTGTATTTTGTCTACATGATTCCTGTGCTGTCCATAAGATTGACAATAAAACAGTGAATTCCATTTGGTCATGATCTGTTCTTAATATGTGAAGAGATGAAAAGTATGAGATGCTTGAAATAATAAATTCTGTCTTTGACAAAGCAGTTTTGTACTTGTCAGTGTGATCAAACAGCTTTATAATTATAAATAATATTTAAAAAAAATAAGAAATATCTTGTCAGACAAAAAGCATAACATGTAACACGGTATGATGAAAAGGTCCGCATGTCGGGAATTGTGAAACCTCACAATCGAGAAAAATAAGTATTGTGAAAAAAGTTGTTTTCCGTTTTTTTGCAAGCGTTGAAGAACCCACTCAATATCATAACCAACAGTTTTACATTCACTAAATACCTACAATTTGTTAGCAAACTTGGGTGGGGGGTAGTATTCGTACTACTTGACCATGTCTACATGCCTAAATGCATTGAGTTGCTGCCACATGATTTGCTGATTAGATATTTGTGTTAACGAGCAGTTCCAAACCATGGAAACTGTAGAGAAACTTTTTTTTCACTTTCACATTACTTACATAGGGCACTGTATTAGTTTTTTTTTAGCAAGTACAGCCTGCCTCTGGTCAGACTCAGCTCATTGTAATTGAAGTGAATGGGGCAAGTAGACTACTGCTTTAGAAACCATAAATGTATCCATTCAAAGCTAAGAACAAAGAGATCATATATTTTTTGAGGTAGTATGTGCCGTTTATTATCTGTTTTTCACTCTCAAAGCTTACAGTGAGTTGGTGTTTGGATCCCCTACCTACTGGTGGAACACATGATGTGTAACACATGTAGTTGTTTTGTCGTACAAGCTGCATGTGGATGAGGACAGAAGATCGCAAGTAATGCATGCTTTCCAAAAGGTTGTAAGGTGGAACAACTGCTACAAAGAATTATGCAGCAATTTCCAAACCTACCTCTATAGCCCAAAGATTCCACAAATGTCCTTGAAGACTCTAAAAGGAGGTAGACTGATTGGAAGGAGACATTTAGACACTTGCTTGTGTGTGTGGGAACCAAACTTTTGAATTCATGTACATACTGATATGTTCAATAACGGAGACTGATACTCAGAGCTTCAAGTCAGAGCTTACTCCATTTATTCAACATCGTGTTAACCACATAGCGTAAGTCGTCCTAACACATAACATAACACGGCACTGTAGTGAAGTCCAAACTGTCGTAAAACTACAGACGTAACATTTCCCCCCCCCTCACACAACCTAGGTGTGATACTCAGTCATGTAGTCACGCAAGTGATCGGGCCTGTTGCGTGCTCGAACCAGACGTGGCTCTGGTGCAGCCACAGCCACTGGTGGCGGCTCCACGCCTTGGGGCTGAGCCTGGTAGGCCGGGGTTGCTGCTTCATCCAACCGTGCGGCTGGCAAGACTGTGGAAGAGGCCACACCCAGCGCTGGGCCAGGGGGAGGCTGCACCTTACGCAGGCGGGTAGCATGCCAGTGAGTGCCGTCGGTGAGCCTAAACGAGGCCGGGCCAAGCTGTTTGCTGACCTGGACAGGGTCAGACCAAAACGACTGGAGTTTGTTGTCCCGATGAGGTCGTCGGATCCTGACCCAGTCTGACACAGCAATGACAGGTGGCCTAGCACGTCTGGACCTGTCGAAACGATCCTTCATCAAGCACTGGTGTTTGGTGACTGTGGCTTGAACTGGATGGACCGGGGGCTGAGCTAGTGTAGGGCGGAGCCTATCGAGAGGCAGCTGGAGCTCCCGCCCCAGCATGAGGGAGGCTGGGGAGACTCCTGTAGTGGCGTGTCGCGTGGCCCGATAATGCAACAGCGTCTGGAGGAGGCTGGTGGTGAGCGTGCACCCTTGTGCCAGGTGGGCCCTGATGCAATTTTTCAGTGTTTGGTTCAGCCGTTCCACCCCCCCGTTCGCAGCAGGGTGGTAGAACGCTGTGCGGATGTGGTGGATCCCTTTACCCACTAGATAGGAGGACAGTTCATGGGAAATCATTTGAGGACTATTGTCAGTCGTGATCCTCTTGGGCAGGCCCCAACGTGCAAACAGAGCTTCGAGAATGTCGATCAGCACCTTTGCTGTGACCGAGCCCACAGGTGTCACCTCTGGCCACTTAGAGTGGAGGTCGTAGGTCACGACGAGAAAACGCTGGTGATGTGGTACCCCATGCAGCTCGCCGCAGATATCAAGTTGCAGGTGCTCCCAGGGTTGAGATGGCCAGTCCAACGGCTGCATGGGCGGGGGTGGAGCTGGAGCCCTGGTCTTACCACTAAGGAGACAGGCAGTGCAATCCTTGACCAGGGTTTCGAGTTCCCTGTCGATGCCTGGCCACCACACAACATCACGACAGCGCTGTTTGAGCCTGACTATGCCCAGGTGACCCTCGTGCGCCATAGCAAGGATACGCGCCCGAAGGACACCTGGGACCACAGTGCAGAACCCGCGAGCGACACAGGTGTCATTCCAAACTGACAAACTCCTCCCTGATCCTGGAGTAAGTGAGTAGCTCGTCAGGTACTCTTGCCGGCCACCCCTGCGTGATGTAGGTTGAGAGTGTAGAGAGGGTGGGGTCATCGGCTGAGGCATCCCGGAGCTCTTTCAGCGACACCGTCTCCTGAAGGGGTGTGTGGAGGAGCTGGACGAGGTCATGCTCAGCCTGGTCCAGTCTGGGGGTCAAGGTTGGGGCTGTGGGTGGGCTGGGGATTGAGCGTGATAGCAAGTCGGCTACCACGTTGTCTCGTCCTGGCGTGAACTGTAGCCGATAGTTGTACTGCTGCAGGCGGTCGGCCCAGCGGTGGAGGCGGAGTGGCTTGTGACCGGTGCCAGACGTGGCCAGGAGGGTGATGAGGGCCTGGTGGTCTGTCCTCAGTGTGAATAGACGTCCATAGAGGTACATGTGCCAGCGCTCACATGCCCAGAGGCATGCTAGGGCCTCCCGCTCCCCCACCGAGTACTTCTGTTCCGTGGGGCTGAGAGCACGGGAGGCGAAGGCGATCGGTCTCTCCACCCCCCCTTGCAGCTGGGACATCACAGCAGCAATGGCTGTGGCAGAGGCGTCGCACGTGACAAGAGTGGGGCTGGCCAGGTCGAAATGCGCCAGGACCGGTGGCGAGGTGAGTTGGGCCTTCAGGAGGCGTATGGCGTCTGAGCAGGCAGACGTCCAGAGCCAGGGCTCGTCATGCTTCAACAGCTTCCGCAGTGGTGTGGTTGTGGCCGAGTACTGTGGCAGGAAACGGAGGTAGTACGCCGTCATGCCTAGGAAGGAGGCCACCTGAGCGGCTGTGGTGGGCTCCGGGACATGATGGATGGCCTCGGTGTTCGAGTGCAGCGGGTACGTGCCATCAGCTGAGAGGCGGAACCCCACAAAGTCAATAGCTGGGGCGGCGAATACACACTTCTCACCATTGAGTGTGAGGTGATGCTTGGCCAATGCACTGAACACACTGTGGAGACGCTCGTCGTGGCTCTCGACGGTGGCCCCGTGAACCACGATGTCATCAAGATAGATGGCCACACCTGGGATCCCAGCGAAGATGGAGGCCATGATCTTTTGGAAGCAGCTGGGGGCGGAGCTTAAACCGAAAGCCATGCGTTTGTAGCGGAAAACCCCTCTGTGAGTGATGAACGCTGTGAGGTTGCGGCTCTCGGGGTGTAGTGGCACTTGGAGGTAACCCTGACGGAGGTCCAGTTTAGAGAACACGCTGGACCCGTAGAACTGGGCGGTGAGCTCCTCTATCGTTGGCAGGGGTATTTGTCAGGGATGATGGCCTTGTTTACCGCTCTCAGATCCACGCAGATGCGCAGCCCCCCAGACTTCTTCTTCGCCACCACCAGGTTGGAGATCCAAGGCGATGCATTCACCTGCTCAATGATGTCGCTATCGAGCATGCTCTGTAGTTGAGAGGAGATGTCATCGCGGAGAGCCAGGGGGGAGCGGCGGAGGGGCTGTATAACAGGCATCACTGTAGGATCTAACAGAGGCTGGTGGGCAAAAGTGTCGAGGCAGCCTACACCGCTGAACAGCGCAGGCCACTGTTGCTGCCAGGGGATGGAAACGGTGTGAATCTCCGAGCCAGCTGTGTCTAGCAGGGTGAAACCGAGGGCGTTGAACAGGTCGAGGCCTAACAGGTTGGTCCCGTGGCGTGCAACATTGAACCTGAAGGCCGGCAGTGTCCTCTCCCCGTACTTCACCGGCAGCTGAAAAGAGCCCACAATGTCAATCTCAGAGTTGGCATAGCCACGCGGGGTGGTGGAGGGCAACCCCAGGGGCACATGGGAGAAAAACTGTGTATAGGTCGTCAAGTTCACAAGGGACACTGTGGCTCCAGTGTCTAGGAGGAGCGGCAGAGTGACATCACCAACCATCAACGAGCATGTTTTGAATGGCGCTCGTCCTGAGCTGACATTATGGATGACTGTGGTAGGTGACTGGGAAGCTCAAGCTGGGGCAGACCTGCAGACCTTGTGAAAGTGGTTTAGTCTCCCGCAGTTGGAGCAGGTTTTGCCAAGGGCTGGGCATGTCTGAGCTCTTGAATTGTGTGCAGAAGAGCCACAATTCCCACACGGCTGGTGTGGCTGGTCGCGTGACCGAGAGGCCAGTAAAACGCTCTCCCCACCGCTGGCTGCACTCGCGTGGAGGAGGGGCACCTGTAGGCTGTGCGCGCCCGCTGCCGGTGAGCTGGGAGAGGCTGAAAAACTAACTGCACATTCCAAGGCTGTTTCAACCTGGACCGCTATGTTCAGAGCTGCTGATAATGTAAGTTCATCATTTTCCAGTAATAGTTTTTCCCTAATCTTGTCACAGTTCGTGTGTAAGATTAGTTGGTCTCCTATCATTTCGTTCTGTAATGTCCCGAACTTGCATAAGCTCGCCAAACCCCGCAGATCAGCCACATACTGTGTCACTGTCTCACCTGTACGTTGGTGTCTTCGTCTGAATATGACGCGGCGGAGAAGAGCGCTTTGTGGAGGGGCGAAGTGTTCCTTCAATAGTTCCACAGCGTCTGTGTATTTCGCCGCGGTGCCGAGAGTTCCGAACACGCGCTGACCCTCCGCTCCTAAGCAGTGTCGCAGCAGTGCACATTTCCTCTTGTCGGATATCTCCTCCAAGCCGGCAGCTAGGATATATGTCTCGCAAGAGGAAATCCAGCGGTTCCACGGAATCGGTGGTTCTGCCGGGACTGCTAGGAAAGGAGGGGGTGTTGGTAGAGAACAATCAGCCATCCTCGTCGCCAATGATATGATCAATAACATTTACATTTACATTTTTGGCATTTAGCAGACGCCTTATTCCAAAGCGACTTACAATCAATACATTTGAATACTAAGCATGTGAATCAGCAGTCCACTATTCGTTGCAGGAAGAGTACTCTAGCTCGGGCCCGGGGCCACTGATAGAAGGAAAAACCTTCTCCCTATTATCGCCTTCTACTAAAATTTTTATTTTTATTTGTTATTTGTTATTTTTATTTTTATTTTTATTACTGGAGAAACTGAGAAACAGTACAAGGGGGGCAGTAGAAGTTCTTAGGGACACAGTAAAGGGGAAAGCGGGTGTCTTTAGGAGACGTAGTGGTGAGGGTCAGAAGATGTCTCAGGAGGAGCAGTTAAGATGTAACCTGAAGAGATGGGTCTTCAGTCAGTAAGATGTAACCTGAAGAGATGGGTCTTCAGTCTACGACGGAAGATGGGTAGTGACTCTGCCGTTCTGACAGCCGTGGGGAGCTCATTCCACCAGCGGGGAGCCAGTGTTGTGAAGAGACGTGATCGGGCAGCCCGACTGCTGTGTAGAGGAGGTGGGGCCAGTCGGCCAGCCGAGGTGGAGGAACGGAGTGATCGGGCAGGGGTTTGGGGGGTTACCATTTCCTTCAGGTAGGCAGGGGCTGTCCCTTTAGCTGCCTGGTATGCAAGCACCAGGGTCTTGAATCTGATGCGAGCTGCTATCGGGAGCCAGTGCAGGGTGCGAAGGAGAGGGGTGACATGCGAGTATTTGGGGAGGTTGAATACCAGCCGGGCAGCAGCATTCTGGATGAGCTGCAGAGGTCTAATGGCTGAAGCGGGGAGCCCAGCCAGGAGTACATTGCAGTAATCACTCCAAGGTTCTTGGCAATAACGGAGACTGATACTCAGAGCTTCAAGTCAGAGCTTACTCCATTTATTCAACATCGTGTTAACCACATAGCGTAAGTCGTCCTAACACATAACATAACACGGCACTGTAGTGAAGTCCAAACTGTCGTAAAACTACAGACGTAAGTACGTTTACATGTGGCTGATACAATAACCGTTTGTTTCCTATTGAGAATGGTGATCAATGCCCCCCTCTCTCAGTCCAGAGCACTGGTGGACGTCCTGTGGATCTACCGCCCTATCGATAACACTGATTGTAAATTCTATGCCATTGAAATGTGTATGGTTTTGATGAGGGTCTTTGATGTGTTATACGGATGCAACAGAGATGCATTCTTTGAGTTTTGGTTTCGGCCTGCAGTGCACCAACTCGTGGGTGTCCCTGATACACATAATCTCAGACTATGGCAAAATGTCCATTTGTTTACAATTTTGTAAATGTTGTATTGATTTGCTATTCTCATCCTTCCTATTTGCCTCAATTTAAAAACAAATAGATTTACAGAGGGACCACAACCTCAACACAGCCCTATTTACAGAATGGCCTCAACCTCAACACAGCCTGATTTACAGAATGACCTCAACACAGCCTGATTTACAGAATGACCTCAACACAGCCTGATTTACAGAATGACCTCAACACAGCCTGATTTACAGATTGACCTCAACCTCAACACAGCCTGATCTACAGAATGACCACAACCTCAACGCAGCCCGATTTACAGAATGACCTCCATACCTACCATGACCTCCTTATTTATAGAGGGACCCGCAGGGCCCTTCTACAGCAGCCCTCTCCTGAGGGAGCAGTGCCAACGCAAGAGGCCGTCCCATTGCAACAGTGTTTAACAGTAGCTATCCACTATGACAATGTCATCTCATAATGGCACGGAGATATAGCAGAGCCTCTCAGCGAAGACATTAAGCTTTATATAGTGTTTATGGGTTAGGGTTCGATGTGAAATGTGAAATGTATCTTAGTTAATGTCTACACGCGTATTAAGTAGGTAGTGTAGTGCTCTCATATGCGTTAGCCAGTATACAGTACAGTGCGCAATGCCAGAAGGAGAGAAAGCTTTCAGGAGAAACTGAGTTTATAGGCTGTAATCATCTGGATGGCTGGAGAGACTCAACCCATACCCCCCATCCAGACACTAGGGAAGGATGGTATGGATGAGAGGCGGGGGGTTAGGGTTAGGGTTGGGGGGAAGGCGGGGGGGGTGTACCGGGAGGGGGAGGCAGACAGACAGAGCAGGAGGATGATATAGTGTGGCAAAAACAGAGGAAGTGATAGAGACAGAGAGAACAGCCAGCCAGCCTGGGCCTCAGACACAAAGGGCTGAGACGACACACACACACACACACACATACGCATGCGCACGCACGCATGCACACACACGCAGGCATGGATGGGCCAGGGAGGGGGGGGGGGGGGGGGGGAGACAGATAAAGCTGGTGCCCGGGGCATGTGCTGGAGGCTGGAGGCTGGAGGGGAGACACCCCACACTCGTTCACTGATTCGCTCCCTCGCTCGGAGTGACGGAAGGAGTGGGGCTGGCTGTCGTCAGCCTGGCCCAGAGCAGGAAGTGTGCTGGGGATAAGACGGCCATGTGGCAGGATGTTATGGCTTTCTAATTAGAGCAATTCATCTGTCAGCGAGGGCGCGCTTTCACTGGAGCTTTCACTGGCCTGCCTCTCCCTAGAGCTCCACGCTTTACACCCTCACTCACACTGGCTACACCCACACACACCCACACACACTCACACACACACACACAGACTCTCTCTCTCACACAGACGCACACAGATGCGCACATGCACGCGCGCGCACGTACGTACGTACGTATACACACACACACACACACACACACACACACACACACACACACCAGATAAGGCACTCTGTACACAAATTGCCCACTGGAATTTGCATTGGCCCTTTTCCACTTAACACCCCTCACTCACGCACTGAATGGATAAGACACTCTCTACTCACCCTC
>NC_137688.1:40232416-40249916 GCF_963989245.1 Nansenia antarctica
CGCACGCACACGAGCACAGCATCACACACACATCAAATGACCCCCAGAATAAACACAATAAAGGTGTACCTCTCTGTACTGTAAACACATCACCTAACCTGGGCGCCCATTCAGACGGAGCAGTCAGCCACGATGAGCTATGACTCATTGCAACAAGCCCATCCACCAGCCCCAGTGCATTAATATAGGCCTGTCGCGACCAGTAAAGAGTGCAGTGAAACTACCCAGTGACTGTTGGTTTATAATCAGTCAAACAGAGTCGTGTCAGCCCCGCGCCCTATGACACTCGGCTATGCAGCGGCCCTGACATAGCCCCGCTTAAGCAGCAGTGACAATCCTGTTGCCTTGTGCTAAATCGAGTCAATTCATTCTCATGACCAATGGTGGATCAACGTGACCCATTTGCTGGGCTATCTCAGGCCCGGGCCTGACTGTCAGCGCCAGCCAGCCCCAGCGCAGTCACGCTGATACATCACCACACATAGAAGAACTAAAAGAGATGACAGTGGGGAATTTAAACATTTCAGAGCCATGGAAAAGCATAGTGTTCATTTTCCCTTGTAACTTGGGCCATATGGGATACTGCACGTTTATGTGACAGGAGAAGGTCGTTTGCAATAGGGATGAAACAGAGGGCACATCCATGCAAACGCATTCTTCTTGGATGAAAATGACCAGATTTTTAACGTTATCGTTAGGGTTAGTCATTTTCTCCAGTTGTCCTGTGTTTACCCACCATTATGTTCTACCACCGAAGCACTGGTGTGCTTCACATCTTGTTGTTTTGTCAGAGTAGGATGATCGGGTGACCCTCAGTGCGACACCTTGGGTCCCATGTGAGTCCTGGCGAGAACTAGAAATTGTAAATGGACTGACTTATATAGCGCCTTTATCCAAAGCGCTTTACAATGGCCTCTCATTAGCCCATTCACACACACACATTCACACACCATTGGCGGCAAGCTACCATGCAAGGCGCGTCCCGCCTTTTGGGGTTCAGTGGCTTGCCCAAGGACACTTCGACATGTGGCCAGCCAGGGCTCGAACCGCTGATATGCCAACCTTGCGATCATTAGATGGCGGCTCTACCTCCTGCGCCACAGCCGCCCCAACTGAACTGCCATCCTCCTGCTCAAGATGCAAGTTTCAATAGCCTACCTGGACAATATCAATATAGGTATACTGATATACTGTAGTGTATCTTTAATGTACCCATTGGGAGAACAATAGAAGAACCGACCTTAAAAGAGAGAGAGAGAGAGAGAGAGGGAGGGAGAAAGAGAGACAAAGACAGAGAGAGAGATTCTGAGGTGCCAGAGAGAGATGAGGGAGAGGGGATAGGGGTTAGGAAAGAGCGATAGAGGACGGCCAGCGAGGCAGTAAATTTACAACGGAAAATCCCTTCATCTCCCTAGTTGATTTCCTGATGCAGCAATCCTGTCATTGGTAGGGAGTTTCAGATGCACACTCATCATTTTCATGTCATAGCCAGGGGCAGCTACAGCGTTGGCAGCAAAGGGAATGTGTGTGTGTGTGTGTGTGTGTGTGTGTGTGTGTGTGTGTGTGTGTGTGTGTGTGTCTGTGTGGCGGGGGTTATCTTCCTAGATGAAAACATGTTTGTGAAGGCACAGAAAGAAAGCACAGGACAGTATGTTGCTAGGCCCTGATGCACTGAATAAATATGTGTACGTGTATGTATGCGTACAAGTCCACACATGGAGTTGAGCAAGTCAGTCTTGCTTGTCTTGAGGAAGAGGCCATAGGGAGGGAGCAGTGTGTGTGTGTGTGTGTGTGTGTGTGTGTGTGTGGGGGGGGGGGGGGGTATGCAGGTGGCTTACTCCCGTGTTCTGCCAAGAAAGCAGAATACCCTGGGGTGGGGTATAATAATGAGAATGGGAGAGGTAAACGAGTGTAAGGGAGAGGAGAGAGGAGAGAGGAGGGGAGTTGATTTAGATGGTGGTTATCGTAATCGATTCAAAATTGTTTTCTTTCTTGTCTCAGCGTCCTGAGTCTCTCACCAGAGCTGGGGTGTGTCTTTTTCAGCGCAAGGCCAGATGACTTCATGGCCATATGGTATCTAACATTCCCTTCACACTCATCACCTCCACCACAGTACATGCCCATTTCCCAAACCAACTTTCTGCAATGCGGCACTTCAGCATTTCTGATAACATCACATACCCCCACACACACACACACACACACACACACACACACACACACCGATGACTCCAGACACACACAGCACTGTACACCCCCTAACCGCAACCAATCAATGAGCTCCTCTGACTGGATGGATGACTGTAACTGAGCGTCCTTGGTGCACCACACAGACGTCATCATCAATTAATTTCACGATCACTATACTGTACAGAATAGTCGTACAGTAGGTGCAGCAAAAAAAACTCAGTGACCTGGGGTGGTCCAGTGGTCTAGCACCGCGGTTTACAGTATACACAGGCCCATGTCGGCATGGGTTCGAATCCGGCCCATGCCCGGCTGACATGCCCTCTTCTCCTTACTTTCCTGTCTATCTTCACTAACTCTATCCAATAAAATGAAAAATGAGTGGGATTGCCTTAAAACCTTAACAAAAAACTTTAAAAAACCTTAAAAAAACAACTGATACAGATCTCAGTAATAAGGTTATATACAGCAGGACTATGGCCAGATATAGAGCACACTAAAGGCTTTTTCTGCTGTCTGTAGTAGAACCCTTTGAAGAATATTTTTTTGTAACATATAGAACACTTGAAAGGGTTCTCCTATAGGGACAAGGCAAAGGACAGTTTTCGGTTCAAGATTGAACCTTTTTTTGTAGAGTGAAGGCCTATGAGACAGACGATGATTCCACCCTTACTCTGTTCCTTATGCTTTGGCCTCAACTTCCTTAACCTGACGCATTGTCTCGACAAATCAGACAACTTCATCATCTTTTCCAAAGCCACTCAGTAATTTCATGACGCAGAATTGTTTACAGCAAAACAGACAGAACTATAATGTCTCTTACAATCTATACCTGTACAACTTTGGCCTGTATGCACGACCACATACCGAACCCCAAAAATTCCAGCCATAGCCAATAGCTTAGCCAACATAACTCAGACCGAAGCTCTCAATGTAATTCAGTGTGCGCTAACACATAGCAGTTACCAGACACATTCTTTTGTAATTACTGTGTGTTTAACAGAGAATTCAGCCACTATAGAGTTCTATGGGAGGCAGGCCTTGGAGTCTTTGCATTTACAAACAGACGGAGAGAGGCAAGGAAAAGTGTGTGTGTGGGGGGGAGAGCGGGGGGGGGGGGGGGGGAGAGCTTTCCCCCACCTTTCTACGGAGAGCCCACAAGCTAGCAACCCCGGCGTCTGTCACAGACGAAAATGTGGAACGCATTACGGAAGTGACAGGGTCGGGGACAGAGACACAAACAAACACATAAATCTTCCAAAGACTGACACACAGACGATACAAGAGACAGAAAGGCACCCTTTGCCGAAGCTATCTCTCTCTCTCTCTCTCCATCTGCTCCCCCCCTTCTATCACTCTCTTGCCATCACTCACACACTCACACAGTCTCATCCATCCATCCATCCATCCATCCATCCATCCTGTGTCTCTCTCTCTCTCTCTCTCTCTCTCTCTCTCTCTCTCTCTCTCACTCACTCACTCACTCACTCACTCACTCACTCACTCCTGCACTTGTCTATCAGTCAGATCAGTTTCCCTCTTCACCCAGGCTGCTTTGTGTGTCCCACTCCCTCTCCATCCCTCCATCTTGTTTTTCAGTGAAAAGGCCCAGAGAGACGCAGAGAAAGTATTTGCCCAGCCCCTCTCTCCCTCTCCGTCACACCCTCTCTCCCTCCGTCGCTCCTTCCCTCTCGCTGTGTCTTGGCCGCTCTTTAAAGGTTAGTGAGAGCATGGTGTGGGTGGTGTGTCTCAGGGTGAATTATGGGTACTACAGCCAGGGGACCCCAGAAAGAACAGAATGGGTGTACTGCTGGGAGAGGGATGAAAGGGAAGGAGAGAGGGAGGGAAGGAGGGAGCGAGGAAGGGCAACACAAGGGTTCAGAATGCCAAGTGCTGATGTGTTTGTTTTCCATCACGGCTGTTCAGGGCAATGACAGAGGAAAAAAAACAAAGTGTAGAGCTGATATACTACATACTTTCAACTCCATGCCCAAAGCAATCATTTTACAGTGAAAACGTTTTGACTTATCACTGAACCAAGATACAACTGCAACCTTTTGAATTCATTATTCAAATTCATACTGCATTATTTAATTCATACTGTATATTCCTACTCCTTGAATAATAATAATAATAATAATAATAATAATAGTAATATAAAAAAAACTGCCTAGGGTCATATGTTCAGTCCCACGATATTGATGTTGCTCATTAGTTTCACTTCACTTAGAGTGGTGTCATGAGATGACTTGTGTATGTGTATTCGGGTGGGGAGAGGGTGTGGCTGCAAATTACTAAGCCCCTTCATCAAGTAAACAGCTTGTTCTGTAGCAGAGTTCATGAGATAAACTGGCATGTTTTTGGCTACACTTTGCATTTAACAACCCAACAGAAACGTGTCAGTGGGGAACGGTTTCCATTCACACACCAAATACGTTTCTACTGTATCATCTCAAAACTGTCTGTTCGCGTTAATACTGTGCAGAGTACTGTAAATGTGAATACCTGTCTTTATAAGGTAACGTGTTATTCCTGCGTGTGAAGGCATCTCTGGACATGCTTTACTGTCTGGTGCTGGGTGTAATGTATGGGATAGAGACCCAGTATGTACTGTAGAAAGAACACTGTCTGTATCAGGCCCAGACAGCTAGACGAATGGGACATTGTATCTGTGTGTGAGTGTGTGTGTGTGAGTGTGTGTGTGTGTGTGTGTGTGTGTGTGTGTGTCTGTACGGAGACATGAGAGCTTCAGCTGGATGGATGGGAAGAGGGGAGGCAATAGGGAGAGAGGGAGGGGGAGGACAGAGAGGAAGAACAGAACGATAGGAAAGAAGGACAGGGAGAAGGCAGGACAGAGGGGAAAAGGGGAGCAATAGGAGAGAGAGAGAGAGAGAGAGCAATAGACAACTATACAGGAAAACGGAAAGACCCCCAGTGGCCAAGCCGTCTTTAGACACACAGACACACACACAATCCCAACCCCAGGCCTGACCCGTATCACATCTTATGAATGGAAGGAAATTGTCTCCCAAAAAAGCCCCATTTAAAAAGCATGAGTAATAACAATAATACGATGGAGCCAGCTTCTAAGCATAGGACAACACAAGAAGGGGCAAAGTATGGGGGCAAGGAAAGGCGAGCGAAAGAAGGACAAGAGAAAGAAGGAGAGGGAGAACAAGAGAGGTTTATTTTATTAGCCCTTAATAAATATCTGACAGATTTCCTCAGGAAATATCGCAGATCACATGTAAAATAGTTTAAGACTGATGTCAACTGCAGCAACATATGAAATCTATTAGGGAGAAGCCACAGCAGACACAAGGAGAAAGGGAGCGAGAGAGCAAGAGGGGAGAGAGGGAGGGAGGGGGGGGGGGCAGAAGAGAGAGCGAGAGGGGGGAGAGAGAGAGGGAGGGAGGGAGGGGGGGCAGAAGAGAGAGCGAGAGGGGGGAGAGAGAGAGGGAGGGAGGGAGGGGGGGCAGAAGAGAGAGCGAGAGGGGGGAGAGAGAGAGGGAGGGAGGGAGGGGGGGCAGAAGAGAGAGCGAGCGAGGGAGAGCAGCGCTTGAAAGTAATGCAAGGAGGAGAAAAAAAAATCTCACGGCCTTTCCAAATTCTTCGAGAGGTAAAAAAGTCAGCCAAGACACAAAATCAGAAAAAAGGACAAGGAAAAAAAGAACAGTAACTCTCGCGCACACACACACACACACACACACACACACACACACACACACACACACACACACACACACTCTCTCTCTCTCTCTCTCACACACACACACACACACACACACACACACACACACTCACACTCACACACACGAGCGCTGAGCTCCACATCCTGCTGGGGTCAGGGCCAACAGTGGAGCGAGTGCCCAGACACTGCTGCCAGCCCCAGGGAGGGATGGAGAATGGAGAGAGAGAGAGAGAGAGAGAGGGAGGGAGGGAGGGAGGGAGAGTGTCAGAGACAGAGAGAGAAGAGAGAGAGAGAGAGAGAGAGAGAAGAGAGAGATGGAGATGGAGAGAGAAAGAAGACAGAGAGTAAGAAAATAAAGCGAGAGAGACAGAAAGGAGGAGGAAGAGAGAAGCAGGGAGGGATGGAGGAGGTGGCAGGAGGCCAGTGCCCTGGGACTGCTACCAGCTGGAAGGTCACATGATTTAAGGGTTGGACACTACATCCTGGATATCTAACTCTGACCTGAGGACGACCCCCGCTATCTATTAGCTGACTGGACAACAAGCACTACCCACAATGACCCTGTGCACACCCGGGTAGTCACTGGTGTTGGTTCTATTATCTGTAACTATAGTACACTATAATCACAATGACCTCGGCCTAACCATCCCAAAGTAAACATCAAGTGTAAAGTTGATAATCACACCTCACAGAGTGACACGTCTGAAAGTAAGTATGGCAGTTAATGCACTTAATAACACACTATATAAATGTAATCAGGCTGATGGACGGTGGCACACACACACACACACACACACACACACAGAACATTTACTGGTCAAATACACAATTCACAATATCACACAGGCAATCACAACATCTGACAGTGGTTAACACTAACACACACACACACACACACACACACACACACACACACACACACACACAGTGGTGATTCTGTATTTGGAGAGAGGAACCTAGCTCTGCCCTGTGGTGCCAGTATGTCTCAGTGTGGCAGCTATGAAGCCCTAAACCACCCTCACCCTCTCTCTCTACCGAGACGCAAACCACAAGCCAATACCCACAAGCCAGAAAAACCTGGACGGATACCCATCACACACACACACACACACACACACACACACACACACACACACACACACACACACACACACACACACACACACAACATGCACACAGCAGACGGCAGGCACTCAGTTACACACACACACACACACACACACACACACACACACACACACACACACACAAAGCGACCACACATACCAAAGAAAGAGGTAGAGTTATGGAAAATGAGAATTGAGTGAGGTTTCTGCTTTTCTCTCTCTTCTCCTTCCCCTTTTTAATCATCCACCCCTGAGAGGGCACTGAGAGTTCAGCTAGGGCACGGAAGGGTGCTGGGAGGTGCTGCTACAGATATGAGCAAGAGGCATACGCATGCACAACACAGCCTAGGCTGGGAACTGAAGGTGATGACTGGGTGAAACAGCATTCTGTCACAGTGTGTGTGTGTGTGTGTGTGTGTGTGTGTGTGTGTGTGTGTGTGTGTGTGTGTGTGTGTGTGTGTGTGTGAGTGTGTGTGCACGTGTGTATACAGTAAGTGTGTGTATGTGTGTGTGTGTGTGTGTGTGTCTGTGTATATGTTTGTGTGAAACGGTTATCCAGCTTCTTGATAAGTACCACATTATAGAAGTGTGTTAAGTAGTTAAGTAGAGATTGTAAGTGCTCTAAGATCCGAGAGTGTCTGCTCTGGACAACACAGTAAAAGTGTTCCGTAACTCAACACATCGTGTCATATTGTGTGTGCTCCGTCCATGTTCAGGGCCTGTGTGTGTGTGTGTGTGTGTGTGTGTGTGTGTATATGTGTGTGTGTGTGTGTTCCCTCGGTGGTGTATTGGCCAGTAGAGTAGAAAGTGATGAGAAGCTGGCGTTTGAGCCCAAAGCAGGTCCTTATATGGAGCGCTGGAGCTGTTTTCTCTCCTCTCCACTGTCTCGCACTCTCCAAAAGTGCTGCAAGGTCGGAAGGGAAGAGAGACCATCCTTCCAAGTCAACATATTTACATATTTGTAGCGATGCGGGGATATTTCGCCAAGCGTGGCAGACCGTAGCCAACGAGAGCTGTTGAAATCGGACATCTGCGTCCGTGCCTAAGCTCCAGTTTACTAAACCTCACCTTTAACGCCCACCAGACCAAAGACTCTCAGCGCTCATTCTGTTATAAGAGTCACACCTGGGTTCAAATAGAAGTTGTTTTCATGTTCAATTCCTTAGCTGTGCTTGATTGAGTCTGCCTGGTGAAAATGGAACCAATGGAATAGTCCCAAATATGCAAACCCCGCCCACCTGGCACTCCAGGCAGACTCAAGCAAACACTCCAAGTATTTGAAATCTTGAATGGAGGTAAACATTGTAAAACAACAAGGAGAGCATTTTGTCTCATAGTGTCCATGCCATCACAGCAACTCTGGGGAGGCTGGTGGACGTAGAAATCGGAGGACGGGCTCATTGTAATGCGTGGAACGGAATAAGGAATGGTATCACACACGTGTTTGATACCATTCCTCATTCCATTCCATGCATTACAGTGAGCCCGTCCTCCGATTTCTTCCTCCACCAGCCTCCCCGGCACCAACTGCATCTTTGGGAGAGGGCCCAGTGAGGTGCCCTGGGGAACCCCTCTCAGCCCCAAACCCCAACCCCCCCCCTCCACCCTTTCTCTTCTCTCTTCTCTCACCCCCATAGCTCTTGCTAGGAACACAGCGCCATGTTGCTCTTGGCAGAACTTTGCAGGCTGTCCCTGTGTGCCTGAAAACCAGTGTTCTCCCCCTCGTCCCTGCAGCCAACGCTCACATTTCTCACATTTTCTGTCGCTTTTCTGTGAAGAGCCCAGGCAGCGTGCTCACACATTGCTTCCCAGACACAGGGACAGGACAGGGTGGGACAGATAATGTCCACTCACTTCTACTACGTCCACATCCTCCTCTCCCTCTGTCTCTGTCTCTCTCTTAAACATAAAAAAATAAAAAATAATCCACTCTCCATCGCCTCTCTCTCACTCTCGTCCAATCCCTCTCTCTGGTGGTTTCTTGCCCTTTTACTCTGACTGAGAAGGAGCCAGCTGGGTGCAGGTGTGTGTAGCTGTGGCCTGATCAGGGGGAAACTACTCATCTGAGTGTGTTTGAACTAATGTGGAGGAAACCGGGTGTCTGGCTCTCAGTGTCAGTTGGAGGGCATTCAGATTCAGTCTGGCATTGGGTGTTCTTTTGTTTTCTTTTCTCACTGATCTCATGCTCACCTGTTATTCTCGAGAAGTGCGTTCTATTGCAATTATCTATGCTATACTGTACACAATCAAGCTTGATTGATTGATTGATTGATTCTGTATATCTTTCAGAGCAAAGTTATTACCGTAAGCCAATCAACGACCGTACTGTAGTATTCACCCACTGATTGCACAAGCATAAATCTTTACTAGTGTAAGGGTACTGTGATCGATCAAGTGTCTTTATGTGTGGGGATAGAATGAGAGAGAGAGTGTACTGTATGTGTGTGTGTGTGTGTGAGAGAGAGAGAGAGAGAGAGAGAGAGAGAGAGAGAGAGAGAGAGAGAGATTGAGAGGGATTGAGAGAGAGTGTGAGTGAGAGTGAGCGCGCACACATGTCAGTGTGTTGAGTGTTTATAAGATGAACTGGGTTCAATTCAACCAGCAGGACTTGAACCCATTTGCCTCCAACAACAGAGGATGGTCGTTTAACCCCAAATCCCACACACCGGGCTATTTGGCAAGAGAGGACGATATATATTTATTATTTAATTTATTCTTTTTCTAAACTTTAATTTAAACTTTATTTCCTCTGTGAGTGAGTCTGGGGTCTGGGCACTTCGACATAAATGAACGTTCTCCGAAAACAGAGGGAAGGGGGGAGAGAAAAGAAAGAGGGAGAGAAAAAATAGAAAAAGCACAGCCTGTCTCTTGGGTGCCCTTCTTGCCATCCCATTTCCTATGCATCTGGTCTGTGTTTGTGGAGAAGGAGAGGGGGAGCGAGGGAGGGAGGGAGAGGGGGAGAAAGGGAGGGAGGGACGTCTGGGGCCGATTAATAACCAGTGATTTATAGGAACTTTTATAGAATAATACAATAAAAATGTGTGCGTACGTGTGTGTGTGTGTGTGTGTGTATGTGTTTGTATGTGTGTGTGTGTATGTTTGTATGTGTGTGTGTGTGTCTGTGTTTCTGTGTGTGTGTCTGTGTGTGTGTCTGTGTGTGTGTGCTCGCCCGAGCGAGAGTGCACATAATGCTTTTGTAATTCTGGGGAATCAAAAACAAATTATCAAGAAAAAAACCGACCATGCACAGGGGTAAATTGGGCACAGATGGAGGCAGGAAATAAAATAAGGGAGGAGAGGAGAGGAGAGGAAAGGGGGACCGTGAGGTAAGAGGGGTACCATAGAATGAGAGAGTGAGGAAGGCAGGACAGGGTGAAGATGTGAAAGAAAGAGAGAAAGAGAGTGAGAGAGATAGAGAGAGAGGGGGGGGGGGGCTAGGGGGGGAGGGAGGAAGAGAGGGGAGCAAGAGAGCGATAGATGGAGAGAGGGCAGAGAAGAGAGGGTGAATGAGAGGACAGGGGCGCAGTGGAGAGGGGAGGAAGAGTGGAGAGTGGGAGGAGAGAGATCAGGGGAGTTCCCATGCCCTGTACAGAGGAAATGGGCTTAAGAGGGGGGTGAGAGTGTGTATACGTAAAAGCATGTATATGTGTGTGTGTGTGTGTGTGTGTGTGTGTGTGTGTGTGTGTGTGTGTGTGTGCGTGTGTGTGTGTGTGTGTGTGTGTGGCCATGAGATGAGCAGACCCCTCCTTGGCACAGTGCTGATAGGACCCCTGCCATACCTCTCAGTTCCAACACACACACACACACACACACACACACACACACACACACACACACACACACAGCTGGTCAGGCCTAAAGGGGCCTCCTCCTCACACCCACAGACATGGCTTTTACATTTAGCTCATTAGAGTTGATGTTGCAGCAGCAGCGGCAGCTCTTCCCTTCACATGTGTGCTTTGAGTCTTCTACATACTGACTCTGATACTCCCCCCAAACCCGCTGTCTGAACTAGAGAGTGAACTCTGAACATGGAGGGTGAGGCAATGTGGGCTGCATGGGATGCATTTACAAGCAATTACGTACAGCAATGGCCTTCCAAAAACACTGTGTGTGTGTGTGTGTGTGTGTGTGTGTGTGTGTATATATGTATGTCCGTATCCGTATGCATGTGCATGTGTTTCCATGTCCATGTGTGTGTGTGTGTGTGTGTGTGTGTGTGTGTGTGTGTGGGAGTGCAAAGGAGAGAGAGAGGAAAAAGACAGAGTCAGAGTTGTAGCGTCACAGATACAGAGATTACAGAGGTAAACATGGACTGACTCAGGTACAGTACACCTGAGACTGGGGTGGGGGGGGTGGGGGGGGCAGAGGGTGTGTGTTGTCATTGTATAATGTAAAGTTACAGGGCTTACTGTACCCTGGAGTGGACAGTGGGAGCGATAAGCAAATCCCAATATGAACAACTTCCTGTGCAGAGGGTCTGGACTGTGGCATCTGTCAGTAGAGCACAATCCTCCACCCCTCATCCCTCCCTCCCTCCCTCCAACCCTCATCCCTCCCTCCCTCCCTCCCTCGCCTTGTTGCCCAATCTCAGTCTGACTGGGGATTGATTCACACAATGTCTCACACAGTATACTGGCAGATCCACCCTTCCACTAGGCCCCAAGAGGACCCAGCCGCTCCCCCCCCCCCCCATCCCTGGGCATTGCCACCCACACACCAGTTTCCTGCCCCCCCCTCCTCCCTCCTCCCCCAACACCCCCTTCATGCCCCCTGCCTCTCTCCCTGGCTCTCCCAAGCGGGGGGGGGGGGTTATTGGCAGAGCAGCAGAGAAGGACCTTCACTGGAAACTCCATCAGAGGGTGAATCATTGTCAGCTGAACCCCAGTGCAGAATGAACCGCTGGCCATGCACTTCCTCTCTCTCTCTCTCTCTCTCTCTCTCTCTCTCTCTCTCTCTCTCTCTCTCTCTCTCTCGCTTTCTCTTTCTCTCTCCCTCTTTCTTTCTCACAGTTTTTCTCTCTCTTTCTCTCTCTTTACCCCCTTTCTCTCTCACACTTCCTCTTCTCTCATCCCCACTCTCTCTCTCTTCTCTCTCTCTCTCTCTCTGCACCTCCTCCCTCATCCCCTCTTTCTCTTCTCTCTTGTTCATTCTCTCTCTTTCACCAGGTGTAACATTTTCTTATGCACATTCTAGTTCATACGGTACCTACGAGGCTCATACGATACTCGTACATGTTAATAATACACATCGTCCCATAAACTGCCCATATAGTACATTCCCCAATATAACACACAGTTTCACAATGACAATATTTCTCTCTCGCTCTCTGACGCATAATAAAACTGCCAAACAGTTGCACTAGAAGTTGTCTCTTTCCCACACTCGTCCAGCCTCAGTTCTAACCTGAGACAGTGAGAGGCCCAAGACTCATGTTCCTATACATAGATGTCACAGAGGCATGACAACATGTCAGCACTTTTAATGGCAGTTGTGTGTGTGTGTGTGTGTGTGTGTGTGTGTGTGTGTGAAAGTGGTACATATACATTCTCATGCACAGGTGTCTACCATGGCTGAGGTGGTGCCGGTTGGTACGTGTGCTATGCTGGGTGAGTACGTGCCGACCTACCCGTTTGTGTGTGTGTGTGTGTGTGTGTGTATGTGTGTGTATGACTATGAGCCCAAGTGTGGCTTCAGGCGGCTGCGTACGTGTGACCACACTATAGCGGAGGTGCCTGCCATGAGGAAAGAGAGAGAGGCAGACACGTCAGAGGCGCCGGCAAGAAGTATGGGTACACACACACACACACACACACACACACACACACACACACACACCAGTAGTCACATAGCCACAGGTTTCACTTCTGCCTGGTGTGGCAGCACACTCTCGAAAACACTGTGCACCAGGGTTAAGGTTCACTGACAGGTCAAGACAGATATACCCTCGCACAAATATACCCACTTTGACTACGATACACTACACAGACATACTGTAGCTACAGAGAAACACGAACACAGACACACACACACACACACACACACACGCACACACACGTACACACACGCACACACGCACACACACACACACACGTACACACACGCACACACGCACACACGCACACACACACACACCACACACACACACACACACACACACACACACACACTCACCTGCTCTTGTGATAAGATAAGATTTATTGTCCCGAAGGACTGGTGCTGTTAGAACACAACACTGCCCATCATACAACACAGCACAGTTAAAGAACCAGACTGTACCCAGTAGAGTCAAAATTAAAATTACAAATTGAAAGTAGCGTTACTGGGGTTTGCCTCTGGCTGTCTTGCCATGTAGGGCTTTGATGGACAGGAAGGGAGAGGACAAAGGCAATGTTAAAGCGGTTAAGCCTACACCTGGGGACTCTGAAGCATATGGAGTCGAGTCCCACATACAGACGTCCGCATCTGCATCTATAATGGCAGTCATTAACATCAAGGTGGCTGTGAACTGAATTTGGATGAATACCACTTAATAAAAGCAGGGTGAGAAGGCCTGTAGGGCACTGGGGGGGAAGAGGGGGGAGGAGGGGGAGGAGGGGGGAGGAGGGTGCAGGGTAGAAGCAGCAAGTGTAACAGTGCCAGTGTTTACACGTCTCTGCAGCTCATTATGCAGTGAGAGAATCAGATCTGTCGGAATCAGAATCAGAGAGCAGAGGCAGAGTTGGTGAGACCTGCCCACACTGTGAAGGGAAAGGCACACATGAGAAAATGTCTTCATGGTGATGATACAGCATATACTCAAAAGGGGAACTGTAGACCCTGGGAATTGTGCATGGTTGTTGAGAAGGTGTGTGTGTGTGTGTGTGTGTGTGTGTGTCGTGTGTGTGTGTGTGTGTGTGTGTGTGTGCGTGTGCGTGCCTGTGTGTGTGTGTGTGTGCGTGTGTTCCTGTGTGTGCCTGTTTGTGTCTGCCTGTGTGTGTGTGTGCCTGTGTGTGTTTTCCTGTGTGTGTGTGTGTGTGTGTGTTTGTGTGTGTTAGAGCGTCGTCCGGGGTGAGAGCAGCGGTGGTCATGGGGGGTTGAGGGTGAGGGAGGCTGGGCCTTTCTCATGGCCTCTGAGCCCCCTCTGGCCCTTGTTCCTGCTCTGTGATTGGTCAACACTCAGACACTGTCAACGAGACCAGACACAGCACACTCTCATCTGTGCTGGAGGGAGAAAGAGAGAGAGAGAGAGAGAAAGCAAGAGAGAGAGAGAGAGAGAGAGAGAGAGAGAGAGAGGAGAGAGAGAGAGAGAGAGAGAGAGTTAGAGAGAGAGAGAAAGCGAGAGAGAGAGAGAGAGAGCGAGAGAGCGCGAGGGAGGAAGGTATAAGCAGTGAGTCAGTGATTGGGACCGTCTGCCTGTGTGTCAGAAAGTCAATGTGTCAGTCATCTGAGCAGCCTGTACAGTACAGCCTGTGAGCCCACCATCACTAGTGAGGGACGGGCTTCTCTGACACAGGAAGAGCCTGCCCTCCTCTGGCCAAAGCGAAGAACTACACCAATGGGATTCTCAGCCTCTGTCCAACTTTTAAATCAAACTCAAGTGGCCTCTCGTGGATGGTCACTCTGTCTCAACGGCTCATTTAATCAGAAGCAGAAAGCAGAGGGAGAGCTTTGGTTGTCAGAGAGGACTCTGCAGACCTTTCAAGACTGAATTAGTCAGACGCCTTTATTTCTGCTGACTGATGATCTTACTCTTATTGAAATCGGGGAGATTAGTACAATTTGATATGATATTTAGAATTATCATGTTTACTGAAACTCTAGTATTCTAAAACAACCACTGATGGTGGGAATTGTCACAGAAACTAAATATCCGGCATGAAATTACCACTGAATCGAACACCAGGCCCTGAACACAGCAAAGACCTAGGTTCTGGGCCCTGGACAGTCTGGACGGATTGATGGCAGCTGCTGGATTGAAAATCAGGTGTAGTGCTGAGGCACAAATGTGTACATTTCAAGCCTGCAAACTGCGACACTTTAAATGAATGTGCAATAACACTATGTGCAATATGACAACCCTAGGGTACATAAGGTTGCAGAGAATAGGAAATGTTAGAATAGGTATAGCATAGCATAGAGTACAGCACAGTGTTTTATTTGTACAGTATAGTATAGTGGATAGTGTACATAGCCTTTATTTATGTAAACCAGCTCCTTTCCCTTTTTTTTTTCTTTCCTAGCACCAGGGGAGCCCCCCCTCCCAAATTTCGTTGTTTGGTACCTGTACTATATCAATGACAATAAAGACCATTCATTCATTCATTCATTCATTCATTCATAGGGGCCCATTTTGTTTGTGCAAAACAGAGCTGAACTATGCAAAAGTAACAACTCTGAATACTCTACAGCATGGCCATCAGAATAATTCATGGCATTGTCTTAATATTTACAGTGATAATTCAACCAGAATGTTTGTAAAGAGTGTGAAAACATTCTCCTTGACACGCAACAGCTAGCTGCATTATTCTGAAATTCTATTGCATTATGTCACATCCTGTCTATTAACATTTTTACAGTTATCACAGGCAACTTTTCTCACTTCTTGCCATCTTTTGCTCAAGCAAATTGGAGACCAGTGTCCAATTGACATCATACATGAATGATAACCAGTTTGAACAAAAACCTGGATTCACTCCAAGTGTAAAACTCTACCCCAAGTATCCCATTAAGAGAGATGCTATGCTCTAGTCATGGCTTTGTCTTGGTGTATTTTTGTAATCTCTCTATCCACTAAGTGAGATGTGTGAAAATTGCCCATTTGAAACCAGTACATGAAGGGATGTCATTAAGCTCTGAAAAAAGCAGGATCTAGTTCCAGTGGCCGTGAGGCACATGGGCAAAACCATTAGTCAAAGGAAATGGTTAATGTGGTCACACACACACACACACACACACACACAGAAAGAGAGAGAGAGAATGAGAGAGAATGAGAGAGAGAGAGAGAGAGAGAGAGAGAGCAAGCCATACCCACAGACGTGAACATGGCATCGACCTAGCTCAGAGAGGATTTAAACAATAGTTTACACAGTAGCCTCTCCTGCGCAGCCATAAATCACCTTCAGTATCAACACAAGATAAGAGGGTTTTCATATATTATACACAATACTAGTAGGGTGTATACAGAAGCCCTCAGTCAGGTCTGGTATTCAGTGTTAGTACAACGACCCACGTTGTTTATCCCTCAGTCACCTGTTAATCCCTGTGCTAGGCTAAGCTCTGCCCTCACGCACACGCGCACACACACACGCACACACGCACGCACGCACACACGCGCACACACACACACACACACACACACACACACACACACACACACACACTCAATCTCTCACACACACACACACACTCAATCTCTCTCACACACACACACACACACACACACACACACGGGGCCTGCCGTTGTCTACCTCACACATTCTCAGAAGTGTGGCGGCCTTGCCTTTATGCTCCTGCGTGTGTTTGCCAGTGCTGACGGCAGGCGGTAACCGTGGCAACGGCAGCTGAGGTACTATCTCCTCTCCCTCCCTGTCCACTGATACCCATCTCTCTCTCTCTCTCTCTCTCTCACTCTCTCTCTCTCTCTCTCTCTCTCTCTCTCTCTCTCTCTCGCACTCTCTCCAACAGCTAGGGAGAGAGTGAGTCATGATGGTGCTCATCAGCTTCCTGCGTACAACAAGAACTCATACTGACCCCCCTACATCTCATCAAGAGAGAGAGAGAGAGAGAGAGTGTGTGTGTGTGTGTGTGTGTGTGTGTGTGTGTGTGTGCGTGCGTGCGTGCGTGCGTGTGCGTGCCTGGGTGCGTGTGGTTGTGTGTCTGTGCACGTTCTTGGTTTGTATGTGTGTTAAAAATAAATGTGGCTATTTATGTGAGGTAAACAGTGTTCATCACCTGAATACCAAACACTACAGCATTGAGCCTGCAGATGTACAGTTTGGAATGGGCTACAAGGATTTTTTTTTTAATGTATTGCTTATTTCACAGAATGTTTTGGTCGGCTGTAAATGTTGTTCCTGGTTTAGATGGCATATGGTGGAAGTTGAACATGTGCCTGTGGGTGTATGTGCTGATATACAAGATTTGCTCATGGGTATGCAGACAATGGAACCAATCAAATACTCTAAAGTAGCTCTCAAGTTCGGTTCAAGCTCATTTTTCTCAAATTCTTCAAAAACTTGTTCTGTGTACAAAGTGAAAGTGATGGCTTTCTGTTTACGAAACTGTTCTCATGAAAGTGACCAGATGTGGGGAACCTTTAGAAAACCTCAACCTCAGTCTGTGAATTCACCTCTGACGAGATGTTTCCCCATGAAACTGTCTGATGCTGCCCCATATATATGAGTGGTGGAACATGTCTAAAAGTGCTCATGTGTGTATTTCCACCCACACACACACACACACACACACACACACACACACACACACACACACACACACACACACACACACACACACACACACACACACACACACA
>NC_137688.1:40254916-40274337 GCF_963989245.1 Nansenia antarctica
CAGTGCCATTCGGAAAGTATTTAGACCTCTTCACTTTTTCCACAAAATGTTGTGTTATAGACTCAATTTAAAACGGATTAAATTAAAGGAATTTGCCATCAATCCACACAGAATACCCCAGAATGACAGAGCGAAAACACGTTTTTATAATAACGGGCGGCTGTGGCTCAGGAGGTAGAGCTGGCGTCTAATGATCGCAAGGACGGCAGTTTGATCCCCGCCTCCTCGTGTCGAGGTGCCCTTGGGCATGACATCGAACCCCAAAATGCTCCCAATAAGTTCCAATTTCAGTAAATGTATTAAAATTTAAAGAAAAAAATACCTCATGTACATTAGTATTCTGATAATTTGCTATGACAGTGTGTAACTGATTCCTATGCAAATCAGAGACCCTATGAAAACAAAGATATTCATTTCAAAATGACATGAACGATTATCCTTGCATTAACACTAGAACAGCCATGGGTGGGGTCATTTGACCCTGTGAATAATTTTATTTTTATATCTTTGCGCTCGATCACATTTCAGGACCCTCCGTTCATGACTTTTCCTAGATATGTGCATTCTACCACCCAGTATCCTTACATTTGGAAAATCACATCAGCATAAGCTAGTATAAAGCTATTTTGAAGTTTTTCTGTGTAGGGGGCAGGCTAATTTACAAGGCGGCCAACTAGTGGTCGTTGTGTGTAAATAGCAGCTTCCCATTGTAAAGACTATGGTCACTTTGAGCTGCAACGTTTGCAGGAAACGCACTATACAAATAAAACGTTATTATTATTATTATTTGACCCCTGAGGCGGCTCTTATAGTAGGTAAAAAAGGCACGGCTGTTCCTTAAGATGGACTCAATTCAATTTACTGAGGGATTTGTTTATCACATTTTTGCATTTTAGCTCATTTTGAGTGTCATAGCAAAGGGTCTGAATACTTATGTACATTAGGTATTTCTGTACTTCAATTTAATACATTAACTGACATTTCAACATTTGTATTTGATTTTAATGTAATTAAATAATTTGAGTCTATAGCACAATGTGGACAAAGTGTAGGGGTCTGAATACTTTCTGAAGGCACTGTACCCCTTTCTTATGATGGACATGACTTCTCATATATACTGTACATAGAGCATTAGTTAACAACTGTATTATCTGGGCATAACCAAACCATTACTGATTACTCCATTGTTTCAGAGTTATTGTAGTCATAAGAATCAGTTCATTGAAGAGTAAAAGCAAGCCGTGTCTGGTAATGTAAATACATACGGTAAAATACCCAAGTCAGCCTTGTTGTCGGTTTTGTAATGAAAAATGTATTTTATAAATAATTCAAACAAGGCTATGGATTCCTCCTTGTGTATTTGTTGAGTGTGTTAGTGTACACAGGCCTATCGTTCCCCTCAGGCCTACACTGACACCTAATGGTGAAATCTGTGAACTTCACTCACATCAACACGAGAATTGTGAGCCTAAAAAAACAATTGCCATGAGCAAAGAATCATTCAACAAGATGACATTTTGTAGATGATCTATTCAAAATGATCTTCAAGAAATGGGTTATACTAACTAGCTATAATAACTGACTTTGAACCTTCTCTCATTTCCCCTACCCCCCTCCCTCTCTCTCTTTCTCTGTCAACGTTAGCCAGGGGAGATAATACAAAAATGTGTGAGCGTGTATTTATGCATGGGGGGGAGGGGGTTGAGTGACTCATCGAGATGAGTCATACTGTTTGTGTGGATGGCAAAGGGAGAGATGGAGGGGTGGGGTGAGGGGTGTGGGGCGGGGGTAGGGCAGAGTGGACTGCTGCTAGAGAGTCACTGTGGTAGCCTTCAAATACTGTATACAAGAGAAAGACATGTAAATGCTAGATCAGACTAGACAAGAGATTGGAAGAACATTATATCTGGCAGCCAGAACAGATACTGTATATAGATGAGGAGTTCCACAGGCATTTAGTTGTTTATTTTATTTTATTTCTTTTACATTTATTTATCCAAGATAAAATCTCTTTTTCAAGACATCTGGTCCAAGACAGCAGAAAAATGTTTCGGACTTAACTCAAACAGAAAAAAAAATAGACACACTTTGCCAACAAATTACAAATGTAACACACTATACACAACTGACAGACATACACACTCCACGAGTTACATTTTTTGGTCATTTACAAATGACTCTAGATACACTATTAGTGAATTGAATTGAATTGGATGACTCTGAGACTTGGACTCTATCAATGAAAAAACTAATGAAAAACTGCTTAAAAGAAGAAATAATAAAGGAAATCTTGTTTGCATCCTCAGGCGTTGTGTGCGGACAGTGACAATTATTGAAGATATTTTCATGGAGACATGTCACAGAGACTCACTCCAGCTCATTCAGAGCTTTCATTCCCTCCCTCCCTCCCTCCTCTGGAGAATAGGTGCACATGAAAGACTGACGTATTTCCCTGATGCGGGTGTTCTCACTTTCAATCTCTCCCCTCGTCCCCACCCACTCTCTCACTCTCTCTCTATCACACTCTCTATCTTAATCCCTATGTTCCGCCACCCATCTTCATGACAGGAAGCACATAATGATTCCCTGCTGTATACATTTCACCTAAGTCTTATGCAAACTAGTGAAATGTTCTCAGAACTCAAGTGTAGAATATTGCATCTGCAACAAGAGACGTTGACATGTGGTTCATGGAGACAATATCAACTTATTGGAGTTTACAGAACAAGGTTCTGATTTTCATTGGTTAGAGACCATGAAGCATGACAATTCAATTGAGTCAGAATTTCTCCAGTTTTAGCTGGTGTTTCTCCCCTTAGCATGACAAAAATGATGACAAACACACCTACGCAGTTTGGCAAGGCCGTGTCTACACTGGGTATGTGACTCAGGGACAGGCAAAGGAAACAGGAGGATAAGACAACTACTGTATGCTAGAGATTTGTTATATATTGAGATATATATGTAGGAGATACTGTCATCATCTTTTTTGGATTGGGTTTTGCAAGACTGGTTTGGGCACCAATCCCACGTGGGGTTTACATTTCTGACCAATCATCATCATACAGGAGCAGATCAAAGGCAGTGACAGATGTCTGTCCTAGGACCAACAGTGTGTTCCCTGCACCGTGGCCTTACAGTCCTAATGTCCTTGGTCCTGAAGTCAGTTGCTCAGCCTATGGAGGGCAATGAGAGCTTTTAATCAATGTAAAACGAAAAAAAGATTGAGACACGTTTGCTGACATTATAGTACAGTTGTGAGTTAGGCGATAACTAGGCCTATGTCGACTAGATTTGCCTGTCCTCTCCTTACTTGTAGCCGTGAACGAATAGTCTTGGGGAATCAAGCGGCCTTCAAGTAATCCTTGTTAATTACTTCTCACTCAACACTGTCTTTCCACCAACAGATAATAAAGCATTAACGAGCATTTATATATACTGTATCATTCGCCTTATGGACGAACCACTGTTGACAAGTCTGTCCATTGTTGACAAGCCTGTTGGCTCTCCATTTGGTTGGGCAGCTGATTTTGCATAGGGAGGTTGACTGAATGATTGTCAATGTAGTGCTTCAGTGCAGGTAAAACTATGCAATGTGGGAGATTGGAGAGAGTGTGTGTGTGTGTGTGTGTGTGTGTGTGTGTGTGTGTGTGTGTACGTGCAAATGCGAGACAGAGACAGAGAGAGGGAGGGAGGAAAAGAGACATAGTGAAGAAGAGTGTGCCAATGAAAAAAGTGAGAGACAGTGTGAGTGAGAGAAAGAAAGAATGAAGGAGAGAGAGGAGGAGAGGTAGTGCAGAATACTGATGAGTGCTGTGTTGTGTGCTAGGAGGGGGGATGTGGGGATGCAGGAGCTCTGCAGGTGAATCCTAAACCCTGTGGGGTCTCTCCTTCTCTGCAGATGACGTCCATGTAAGCAGCACCAGAGATAATTTAACAGATACAGGCTGGGGGGGGGAGCAAGAGTGAGAGCAAGAGAGAGAGAGAGAGAGAGAGAGAGAGAGAGAGAGAGAGAGAGGAGGGAGGGAGGGAGGGAGAGAGAGAGAGAGGGAGGGAGGGAGGGAGAGAGAGAGAGGGAGAGAGGGAGAGAGAGAGAGAGGGAGAGAGAGAGAGAGGAGAGAGAGAGAGAGAGAGAGAGAGAGAGAGAGAGAGAGAGAGAGAGAGAGAGAGAGAGGGAGAGAGAGAGAGATTCATATGTAATGCAGAGAGAAAATTATACTGCATTGGGGATCTGGTGGGTACTCAGTATGTACAGTACAGACAACCCCCAGAACTTCAAAGCGGCTTCCCCAATCTCTCAGTCTCTCTCTCTCTCTCTCTCTCTCTCTCTCTCTCTCTCTCTCTCTCTCTCTCTCTCTCTCTCTCCTCTCTCTCTCTCTCTTTCTTTCAGTCTCTCTCTCTCAGAGATAGATGGTATTGCTGCTGTGTTGGAGAACAGTCTGTTCTGGGGAAGGGGAGGGGAGGCGAGGGTGAGTTTGTGAGACATACAGGGATGAGGAGCAGAGAGTGAATCGACAACCAGGCCCTAAGGCTTAGCAATTGGAGACGAGGGCCAAACACATCCAGCAAAATTATGGTCCCAGTGACGTAATCCGTTTCATACTTAATTCATTACATCCACAAGAGCATGAGACGGTGGGATCGTATGAGAAAAAAAAACTGATCACGACTTATACCTTTGATATTGTATGAGTTATTAATGAATGACTCATAACTTCTTCAAACTCTCTAGCAGAGATGACTTTCTGCAGCCCTGTAAGGGATATGGTGTGCGTTCCAATGAGGCTTAAAGGTTTGGGGGTAATATGATGTAGGAAATGGAGAGCGCAGATAGATAGGTAGATAGGTGGAGAGATAGATGGAGTGGAGAAGAAGGAAGGAAATAAAGGAAGACATTTATATCTAAAAGCTCATACAAGTGGCTCATCACTCTCCCACTCTTAATCAATGGGAGTCATAGTGTACCTCTCAATAAAACATGTTAAAGAAACTCAAAAGCCATTTCTCAATTTGTTGTGCACACTATCCCGCTCTCTCTCTCTCTCTCTCTCTCTCTCTCTCTCTCTCTCTCTCTCTCTCTCTCTCTCTCTCTCTCTCTCTCTCTCCTCAAACACGCACACAAGTACGCACACACACACATACATACACACGGCATATGACACATAACCTATAGATAATAGAAAAGGCTTACATACTCGAAAATGTTACGAGTAGTGTCCAAATTGTAGCATTTTAACAATCTGGGTTTCCTGAAAGCTTCTTGGGTAAAACGGCACTTTATTTCTCTCGACATTGTATGGGGGAGAACTCACCTCATCACTACCAATGTGTAGCACCCACCTGGGTGAAGACACGGCAGCCATTGTGTTCCAGAAAGCTCACCACACATCAGCTGTCAGTGGTAAGGTGGGGAGAGAATAATCCCAATTCAAAGTGAGGGGTGACTAGGTGACCAAGACACAATGGAGGCTGGATTGGGAATTTAGCCAGGACACTGGTGATAACATGCCAATTCTTGTGATAGGTGCCATTGGATGTTTAATGACTCGGGAGTCAGGACCTCGGTTTGCTAAGGACATCAATGAGAAATAATAATGAGAATAATTAAACAGCACTATGATTAAATGAATAAGTAGAACAATACACGTAGGACAATATGTGACCAATATCCCAAGCAAACATGAATCTTAGCAAACATGAATCGTAGCCTAATACAAAAGCAAACTGAAAACAAAAGGCAAGGTAAAGGGAATGAAGGACATCAGAAAGGTGTGAGAAAGAGGACGTATGGTATGGGGGGGGGGGGTTATATACTCTTAGAAGAAAGGGTTTTTAGGCTGAGGGTCATTCGGATGTTCCTGTGGAACAGTAACTGCTTTGGAATAACCCCTTTGAAGAACCGTTTTATTTCTTGGTAGATTTGTTGTTGTTGTTATAGTTTGCAGTTCAACCTTTATTTCATTTTTGTATATTTTCCAATTTCCTCATCTTAAACCTGTCAGAATTGTGCCTCTGAGGTGTTCTAAGCTCCTATGTTACAATATTAGTCCTGAACATTGACCCAACCGTTTCATTGTCTAGCTGTCTTCCACCAATTATCTCCTCAATATTCTCATGCCAATATGAATAATATAATATATGACCAGGGAATATCATACCATACATTAGTCATATTCACCCATGTTGCACATATGTACATATCTCACATACGCCGTTAGAAAAAAAAGGAAAAAAAAGTCCTAGCCAGAACCAAATAGGTGTTCTATATCTATGATGATAACTCTTTGATCAACCCTCTGTGGTTCTATGTAGAAGCCTTTCCATGGAGAGGGTTCTACATGGCACCACACATTGTTCTTCAAAGGGTTCATCTACAGGGGCAAGACCAAACCGTTTTTGGTTCTAGGTTTTCTTCCAAGTGTTGTACTCAGGGATATGCTCCTCTTCATCTATAAATGTTGTCTCCGGGGTATGAACCCAGGAGGAGAGTGAGGTGTGAGATCCCTCTAATCACTATCTGATAACTAGAGGGTGCTCAGGGGTTAGAACTCCTAGTTAATTATCATATGGTCATTTGTCTTAAAATTATTATTATTATTCATCAATGACAGTTGGGCAGCAGGGACCTGCATTTAAGGGTTTGATTTTAAAAACTGCAACAACAAAAAAGACATGGAAAGGAAATAAAAAAAGAATGGACCATGATATACAAATGGTGTAAGCGTCATCATATGACGTATCCTTTACATTTCGTGTGTCTCACAATGATGCCTGCTTGATATTACAACTGTAAATAACCACCTCGATACATGCTACAGGATTGTGTATTCATTCAATTCACAACGGCCCGATAAGACAGAAGGTCTCGAATCCTCCTCACTCCCCCACCCCACCCCCCCCTTACGGAACGCTCCTCCTGTTGACTACATTTTCTCAGTGACGTAAGAGTCCACGCACGTCTTCCATGTAGGTGATGCTTTTCAATGAATGAGTGCCCCCTCCCCTCCCCATTACTAGTACTACGGGGTGTCTATAAGAAGACGTCGCTGGGACAGCCCGTTGAATATCACGAGTAACCGCGACGAGAAGTGGAATGCGCGAGGATAACACAAAGACAACCTTTCCTGACACCGATGCACTGATAAAGACACTGATAAACAGGCTGATGACGTTGATACTTTTTTATTTTTGGTTTGTTTGTTTGCTTATGCAGTTACCGGTATATTTCAAATCGTAAGAAACAGATCGTGATTTACTACGGTCATAAGTAGAAGCCTGAAACATTCATTATCAGTTTTGGATCGATTTTACAGAGAGGTAAGTTCTTATTCGAATGGTTCTTGGACATAATATGTACAGCCTAGAAATTGTGTCACATTATAATGATGTGCCAACTATTGACCAAACATGCTAAGATGATGAACGAATGAATCAATAGGGCAAGTTTCCCTTTTGTAGTAGGTTATCATTTCTTTGTGAGAGCCATTTCGTGAAACTACGGTAGCTGACAGATAGGGTCGAAGTTACTGCAGTGTGAGTCACTTTGGCGCACATGGGCAGTGACAGTTAAGAAAAGGAGGAGAATGTCTTAGCTGTACGATGACTGCATACTAACCAGCCTAAAAGACCTACCGCAGATTAATAATTTGTATTTTACCATTGTTTGTTAAACACATCGGGCCATCCTGATGGCTACCCTATACACGCACCATGTCGTAGCTGTCCGAGGTGCTGAAACAATAGCGTATAGCGCATCCCTCCGCATTGGCTTTAAGATTATGAAATCGAAATCTTATAATCAGAAACGGTGAGATAATAAAAAAACAACAAGGGGAAGCCACACGCACTGATCTGTGTTACCTATGTGCCATGCCATCATTTCTCCAATCCGTCCCAATTATTGTTGAAATGTCCAATAGTGCATCCTATTCATCTCATTCCATATAATGTAGACTATTAATTTCGTATCCCACTGCCTACCGGTATTGCCCATCACCTCATAGCTCACCAGGTTTTTTCCCCCGTTTTTTTTTTTTTGCTTGTCGAAAAGACATCGTGACGCGTTCTTCAGATGAAGTCAATTCTGCGTCATTCCTGCGCACATGCAGACGACTCCCAATCATTCACCAGAACCCTTTAAAGAGACCGCACGAGCCGCGCATACGTAGGGTCTACGTCCATCAACTGCACTGCATCTCTCTCTGCTTGAGGTTGAGTTGAGAGCGGGAGATGAGGGGTGAGAGAACGCCTATAGGGATCTTTCAAAAACTCCCCGAGGTAACTCCTCTAGTACGCTTACTGTGTATGGAATGATAATGAGTTTGGTTCGATAAACTATTCTCTCTGCTGTTACTTCCCTCTGTTCACAGTGCAGCTTCGAGCTTCAAGTGTTCTAACAAAGAACAAAGCCAGTAAGGCTTCTGCTCCAGGGAATAGGAGGCCTACTGTGGCATTCTCTGTCATGTTTATTGGCTAAGATAGAATTATTACAATTATTATTGTAAGATAGACTGTCTTGACGGCAACTCGACATACCAGAGCGTTCCAAGGTGCTAGCACTTGCTAGAACCACGTGTTTTAAGGCCACATAGGACCTATTCCTAACACCATAGGCTACATTTCAGAAATGTGTAATAGGAAATGAGACAGTATAATTTCATATGAATGACATAAACTGAACCAAGTGCAAGTCCATCAAAAGAGAGATAGCTATAACTTGGCTAATACATCTCTGCCAGCCGGCTTACACTCCGGTCAGCACCATGGAGAGCGACCTGCAGAGTTTACAGTTGTCCTTGACGGTTTTTTTTCTACCTACAGAGCTGTTATTCCCCTTCCCTGGAGGAAAACCTTACTGCTAGTAAACACAACAAATGGTGAAAATGTAAGATTCTATTGCTATTACTTTCTCTTAAACATTAGCGAACCTGAGGGCATTTTTGTCATTGTGGGTCACAATGATGTGTGCCTACATCCCATCTATGCCTACTTTTTCCGAGAACCAATAGAATAGGACTCCTCTACCTGGTGGCAAGACAACAACTCAATTAACAATATAACACATCAAGCTGCAAAACAGTCTATGGGATATCAATTATTCTACAACAGCATGTTTGGATACTGGATTCTGATTGGCTAGCAACAGTGGTACATATCTCAACAACCCACAGTTCAGACCGCATTTCCAGTATCAATGCGCCTCCCAATCAATCTGATTAAGAACACCTGTGCTGACCTACAATGCGATCGTTGATCTTGTTTATGGGACTATATTCTGTGGCGGAAGGATATGTATTCTGAAACAATTAATGATATAATGATATATATGTAAATACATGAATTTAATGTTACAACTGTGTATTTATTTGTTATATTATGCGGTGGCTGTTGTAGAAAAGCAATTTACCATTCGAGGGCAGGGGTTGTGGACTCATTTACCACTGTACAGGGTTTTCCCTGTCCACAACCCCCTTCCTCTCATGGTAAATTGCTTCCATAGACCAAGTATATACACATCTCCAGTGTTGACATCAGACAGTGTTGCATAAGCCACCAATCCCCCGTTCGTCAATATCCTGTAGCTGAGTCAAAGGAACAGGATTTAATCGGGATGGGAATCAATACTATAAACACAATAAGTGGGCCATGTCATTGTGAACTCTGACTACCGGTAATATAAATCCTAAGGCTGTGTGTTTGTGTGCGTGCGTGTGTGTGTAGCCAGTCACTGTTCTGAGTCAGGACTTTGATCTGATTTGGCATGACTCATATTCACCACCAACATAACAAATATTGGCCTATACAATAACTACTTAAAAAGAGCCTTCGATTGCCTTAAAAAAGCAAAATGACCTTGTATGTGATTGCTAATAATGTTGTGTGCATCTATGTTTGTTTCTTGTACACTGAAATATTATTAATTGTACAACAGTTCGATCAGAAAAGGCATTGTGATTGGCCGGGAGGTGTTCAAGGACATGATTTAATAGACAATAATACCAGTTTAATCACTTTTATGATATGAATAAACTGCAGCACTGGAGGCAACTAATGTGCCCCGTTCCTAACAGCTCGCCTTACACTTGACATTATTGATGATAAATCACTGCCTTTCTGGGAATTATTGCATTTAATAAATGTAAAATGACTTCACCATCAGTCAGTGCATCAATACCTTGGCTCTAGACTGCTTACTGCCTAAACTCGTCCAAAGTACAGTAACAGTCTACAGTCATGGCTACTGACGCCTGACACATCTCTACACATCTGTATGTGTGACTGGTGTATCGTGTGTCAGAGACCGACATTTAGCAGACATGAGTTCCTCTTCACTCAGTGTCAAGGCAATGCACAAAGATCTACAGTTTCTACAGCAAATCCCTCCTCAAGTTGTCTCCATGGTGACCGTGGCATTAGATTGTTACTGTAGCAACAGCACCACTGGTAACAGTCTACAGCCATGGTCGCTGAGGTGCAAATTTGCATCGACAGTGGTTGTGGAAAGGGATGCGTGCAGTGAGACCACTTCCTCTGTGTCACATGGTGGGACTCGGAAAGATGGCGGTAAACAAGTGACTTCCGAACTGAGAAACTTTTGTGACTGCCACACAGGTTACAATAAGGGGTGAACGGCTGGAGTGAAGAAGCTCTGTTAGGACATTGTGACACACTATCTAATACATCTATTTAGGAACACACACACGCACACCCACACCCACACCCACACGGCCATTCAGCAATCTTGGCAAAAGATCTAGACAGAACCTTCAGGGCGTTGCCGGTACAGGTGCATAACATGGACCCTTTCAGCCAGACCTGTGTCTAAAAGTTTTTTTTTTTAAGGCTGCACTAACTAACAATACAATGTTCACGCAGTACACATGCATTCCAGCGGAGACCTGGTGGAGGGAGAAATGGGAGGACGGGCTCATTGTAATGCATGGAACACAATGAGGATTGGTAACACACGTTTAATACCATTCCTCATTCCATTCCATGATTGACAATGAGCCCATCCTCTGATACCTACCTCCAGTATCCATCTCCACCAGCCTCTCCCTATGCATTCTCCTGTTGCCTTTCTTAATGTGGGTTTATGAGTGTACAGTATCTGTTTGATTGAGTTAGATGACCAAATTGTGTATCATTTTTATTTAATTAAAGAATAATAAATAAGCATATGGTCTTTGGCTTTTTGTTGACATGTCCACTTCAGTGTGTTGCATTAATGATTGTGTACTGTATTCTGTTTCCTAAATCTAGATTAAGGCTAATCCTAGACTAAAAAGCATCTTCAATGGAGAATGTCCATTGAAAGTATGATTTGTTCTAAAACTAGGATTAATCTGTGTCCAGTAAACAGCCCCATGGAGAATGGACATCCTATGCTTCTAAGAAGGGGTCTTCCCATTGAGTGCCCATACACCCTGCACTGTAAGAGGCTACAGTATATGCTGAAGATACACTCTAACAGACAGACAGCACATACATGCATAGGGTTGAATGTAGGGCTCATACTTTGAACAGATACAAAATAAATAAATAGATCTCGGCTGAGAGTGAAAAACATTACACCCAACATTATCAGGCATCTCTCCTGTGGGCTTTCTTTTACCAGAGAACACACAGACATACGTCATCGTATTCACAGTCACATACAGTATGGAATACAACAGCGCTACTCTATGAGACATGGGCATTTCCTTGCCTCAGAAATGACCATCGGGCACCAGTCAGTCTACGAGAAAATTAAAGGTAGTGAGGACATTGTTGAATGAAAGAGAATCTGTTGATTTGCTTTGATTAGACAATTCAACATGCAGAAAAAGCTGCTCCAGTTGAAGAAAGACACAAACATAGAAAGAAAATACAAAGACGTACAAACAAGTACACACATACATACATTTAAAACCATCCAGGATAAAAACACAATAAAGCCTCTAGGCTTATGTCCATTGTGGTCCTCTAATGTGGACAGATCAAGGAAGAGGAGGGATCCAGAAAAGTGAGACTGTGTTGTAATTTTGCCATTTAGCAGACGCTTTTATCCAAAGCGACTTACAATTACGAATTACAGGGACATTCCCCCTGGAGTAACTGAGGGCTAAGTGCCTTACCCAAGGGCACACTAGTAGTGGTGTGGCTTCAGGCGGGATTTGAACTCACAACCTTCCGATCCCAAGTCCAACTCACTATCCACTAGACCACCACTACCCCCCTGTTGTGTGGGTGGAAGAGCCCAGACAGGGATTGCGTGGCAGTAGGCTCGTGCTGAGGAGGCTGCTGCTGGACAGTTGGGGACAGGCTCACCTCCCACATAGAATTAGTCATCCCCTTACACCACATCATTCTTTTCAGTCAAAATGTCTTTAATTAACCTTCGTTCCTTCACCATTTCTATCCGGCCTATGCCCCCCAACCCCCTCTGCACAAGGTTGGAAATGTCATGCCTGAATCATCTCAGTTATTTTTAAATCATAAGTCATTGAATCTTTCAGGAGGCTTCAATGATCAGGACAATTAGTTTCATAGCAAAAATAATTATACGAAGATATCGGACAGAGGAATTGCAGAGAGGCTTCACAGAGAGGTGTCAATTGATAGTGTCAATGTGAAGACATATAACAGTTAACTATACTGTATTGAGATTATATAATAATAATGTCGGGGGAAAGTGTCAATTATCCTTACCAGAGTGTTGAATATGAATGCGGACTGTCAATGGACTAGAACGGACATGTTCCTGTTCAATTCTTCAAATAATTATATATTTTGTTTGTGTGGAAGATCTCAAACCAAAGGAGGAATGCTGCAGTATGAATGGTATTAAAATACATGGAAGGACTATAATGTACTTTCAATTTGTCATTGCAACTTCGTATCAAACTAATTTATATGGTCGTATACTGTATGTTGTATGTACAGTATATTGTAGTGTTAATGTGGATATGCTGTGTCAGAAATAACAAAACTAAAAACCAAAATGTGATTTTGTTATTTGGGTGACCTCTCTTTAAATCTCCCCGTGGATCCCAAACACAGTGAAATGCCATCCGATGACAAGGACACAAGTTACTTGCTTGTGCAGAGAAAGACAAATATTGCGCAGTCACTGTCCATTTGAATGGAGAGTGACTTACTGAGATTAGATGATATAGTATATGAACTCCTGTCTAATTCACTCATCTTCTCTCCCTCAGTAGAGTCCTGTAGGGGCTTCACACACTAAAAGGCTGACCTGACCTGATCTGTACTGTGTTGACTCAGATTTGATTATTTTCTTACACAGTAAACCAAGCAGGACTGAACGGTACTGTGCTAGCCTGGTTATGCCTCTACCATACAGTAGTTGCTGTAACAGTGCTGGGAATGTGAAAGAAAATATGAAAAGAATGTATTAAAAAACATACGAAGAATATGAATACAAATAAATCAGAGCCTGCAGAGTATAGTTCTGGTTGGTCCTGTCGTGTGTGTGTGTATAGGCCCCTACTGTGTCCTAACCATGCTGAGGGATGCAGCTCACTGTTATACAATGATCATATTGAAGTTGACAGTATGAGTACTCTTCAATCCTCAATCTTTACCCCAAAACAAGTTTTACCCACACTATGAGCAATCCTTATGCATCCAAAATGAAATAGTCAGTGGAACCAAACAAACTCTCGTCCTGTGGAATTCTACAGTTCATGTAATGAACAAGTAAGAGAGAGAGAGAGAGAGAGAGAGAGAGAGAGAGAGAGAGAGAGAGAGAGAGAGAGAGAGATCCTAAACCAGTCACATGACATCTGGAGTCCAAAACACTCAGAAAGTGCACAAAAACAAGGTTCTCCCCCTTTGTTATTATTTTTGCAATGTGCCATAAACAACGTCTGGATGCCTACTTTAGGATCGGGCCAAATATCGGCACGGATGTCAGAGCATAAAACAAACTAATAGATTATGTTGTCAAATGAATGGGAGGTGAAAACCAATAAGAGAATGCATTTCCTGGGAGTTTGGTGGATGGGTTGTCAGCCAGTGCAACCTTGTCTGCTCTCCATCAGTCAGCAGACAGAAGGGCGTACTGAGGTCACCCACTTACAAACACTCGCCGGGCGATGTTGAAATCACATAGCAGACCTGGGACAAAAAGTATATGAACATAGCAAATACTTTGAGTGTTTGCTTGAGCCTGCCCGGATTGCCAGATGGACAGGGTGTGCACTTTTGGGAATCTTCCATCGCATTCTATTGTGCTCAATCAAGCATAGCCCTATTTGAAATAATTGCAAACACGATTTCGACCTGGGTCAGTCTCATAGTGACTTTGGTTGATCAAGGTCCCATAAAGCTCAGACAAATTGATATAGTCCAGAACAGTAAGTAGGGCACCTGCTGTCTAACGCATGAGGTACAAAACACATGAGGTACAGCACACAGGAGACTGCTTGTACGCAGTCACAATCCCTCTATCAACACTCTGTAGCCTTCCCCGTCCTCAAGAAAACTGGGCACTGATGGCAGAAGAAAAGTAATGGCAAAAACGTTTGGAGGTGGTAGAGGGATGCCAAGGGAGATTGCAGTCACATTCTCTACACATCTGGAAACATTTATGCAAAGTACACAGGGTTCCTCTATGACTCCCCCAAACACACTCTCCCATTGCCATAGAGAAAACACTGATAAATCAATCCCCTCAGCGGTGACTTCACAGATGCGGTATCCGAGTGAGGCAGCAGACTAGCCTTGTAGACCATCTCCATCTAGTGATCAGTGCCTCAAAGTGCAGCTCTGGTCAGACACACCAGTGGTGCGTCAAGCCTCGACACGACAGGTTGGTCTAACTGAGGTGATGACTCCATGTCATTCTAAAATTGATCTGTAGCTGGCCAAGCTGGAATAGATCTGTTGGTCACAACCTCTTTTAGGGGCCATCTGTGGGAGCTGAGCTGTGACGACAAACACTGGGCTGAGTTTCAAAATGGTGGACATGCAGAACTGCTCGTCTTATACGCATTCTTTTTTTCCTTTCCCCTTTGAAAAATGACATGACACCTTGGTGTTTTCTAACTACCAAATCTCAAGAAACTGGGGGAAATGGAAACATCTGAAAAGAAAAGTGAGTGAGTAGGCAGCGAGGAGGATGCGATCTAGGAAGTGAGTTGGTTCAGCTTTGCCATCCAGAAATGTTTACTGATCTTGTTAATCAAGTGTTCTACCCAGTTCCCATGGGCGTTATCTGAGAGACTGTCTTCCCTCTCTCTTCCCATCCATCGCTCTCCACATAATTTAATAAAACATCAGCTGAACTGAGATACACCTCTGCTGTCCAAATACGCCCAAATAAAGACTAATGGCGTACACAATAGCAAGCGGCAAACAGCTTTAAATATGAATATGGTAGCTATCTAGCCATGTGACTGAGGACAGGAAGGGCACTGTTGGGACTGGCGCCATCACACTGGCCTCTGTTGCCAAGGAGATACAGCCGTGAGTGACTCCTCCTTGATGATGCACAGCATTCCTTCCAGTCTGCTCTGTTCTCAGTCAGAGGGGTGCAGCATGACATCAAAGAGACTGTAGCCTAGTATACTACCTGGGGAGAGAGTGTTACAGACTCGTAGAATCACACTGCTGTCAATCAGCGCACTCTCCAGTGAGTTGTCATTGACAGAATTGTGCATCAATAAATGATGAGATCGGAGAGAGCAGTCGTGACTTACCGAACAGTACACAACCCAGACCAGGAACTCCAGTTCTGTCTCCCAAACACAAACTTCTTCTTGTCTTTACATCATATATTTATTAATACAATAACTTATAAACAGACCTTTACAAATTCCATCTTGTGATATTTTATGTTGATATATTCTTAAATCTTTAAGGTTTAAGAAATAGTATGAATGGTTAAATAATAAACATGAATGTCTGAATTAAGCCTCTTTACATTATTATTTCTGAAGAGAAAATAGTTGTTGTTGAATAAATACAGTACTAGAGAACATTCTTGAAAAATCTTTGTCTTTGTTCCCTCTTCTTACAATATAGTGCACTTTAAAGAGTTTGAGGGTTAACAATGTATCCTACCCAGCGACAAGTGGACTGCATTGACTAAAGCTACCCACATTCAACAGAATTTCAAAAGAACCGACTCAGGGTCGTTCCTTCGCATTTCTCGCAGTACAAACAAACACACACACACACACACACACACACACACACACACACACACACACACACACACACGCACACACACACACACACACACACACACACACACACACACACATTCTCCACTCTCTCTGTTTGTGTTCAACACACATGCGCGCACGCACGCAAATACAATCCTGTTGGAAGCTTATTGAATGTCTCCAGTAGGTAAAAACACACACACACGCAGACAGACACACACACACTCCCTTCCAGCCTGGCCTCGCTCCAGCTCAGAGGCATGATAAGAGCTGGTAAGCAGCCAGCCATTGATGGTGGTGATGAAACATGTCATTTTCCCTGACAGCTACAGGGGGCGCACTGGTTCGGTCCACAACACTGCTTGGAGAGAAGGACTGGCGCAGTTCCCGGTTTCTGCAGGAGAGACAGTTGGGAGAGTGTTAAACATTCTGGAATGCTGGCAAACAGAGCTTACCTCTGACATGTTTAACATGTGGAGCAAGGTGACAAAGGAAACTCTAGGGATGTACACCAAGAGGAAATACCCATTCACAAGTTTTAAGATGAATGGACACACATGGATAACACTTTCCATTAAGAGACAGTTTGTAAAGGGTTTATAAATGGTATATAATCAGTTAGTAAAAATATTTATATCCGGTTTATTATTGAATGAACAACTTTTTTGCAATCAGCTAATAACTCATTAGTTTACATATAAAAATGCACTTATACATTCTTTGAAAACTTACCCTGATGTGAAATCATGCAACATTATTGACAATGGTTGCACAGTTGGGAAACAGTTATTTCCTGGGATGATTCAGCTGGCACCAAATCGATTCAACACATCTTTACATGTTTTGATCTCCCAAACTCTAATTTAAACATGTCCAACGTCAGATGTTATATGTTGATGGATCCATCCCCTACTTACCCCTTCTCTGTGTTCACTGGTGTGTGTTCACTGGTGTGTGTTTAGTGCTCTGAGCTGGTTTGGCTTCATCAATGAGTACACAACATTGATAATTAAGTATGTGAGTTCTCTTCTATTCTCTACACTTCAGTAGAAAACCTCTGACCTTTATTAATGAGTAACCAACATTGATTACTGGGTTACCACTATTTCTAAGTGATGGATAGATGATTCACTTACTTGAACAAATGTATTTGTTGTAAGTTGCTTTGGATAAAGGCGTCTGCTAAATGCCAACAATGTAAATATAAATGTAATGTCACCTTAATGTAAAGTGTGAGCCCAGCATTATTGTATTGAATTATTCAACAATTGAATAATACACTGGTTATAAATGATTTGTTAACTAATTAAGAACCAATTATAAACACTTTACAAAGCCTTTTCCTAAGGAAAGAGAAAAGGTCCTAAGGATGTCATGGGGGTTGAACATAATGGCAATCAGTAATCTTCAAGAACGACAGCCACAAAAGCACTCCCCTGAGTTGGAAACTTGTAGGTTCTCACTGAGATATTCACAAATAATTATCCCCTAGGTCCAGGAGTTGTTCTGCTATCTTTTTGACAACAATAAATAAATAAAATCAGTTTTTACACTGGTATTGCGCTGAGATAATGAATATGAGGTAAAAAAAAAAAAAAAAAAAAGGAAATGAAAAGAACAAAATAGGAAAAGTGTTCCTTTAATGTAAAGTGTTACCAAAAATGTAATCTTCACAAATCAAATGGAGCCATTTACGTAAATTGTGGAAGACACTTCAAATATCATATCTAAGGATATATATTGTCATAAAGAAAATAGTCCTGAAATGTGTCCTGTAAACCTTGTACCACTGGGTGTCACCATGGTGACAGTCTCTGGACCCACACTACCATTTTATGGGTTCATCCCTCGTCCTCCCTACACCGTCTCCTTCGTCATTCATCCTCCTCCCCCCTTTCGCTCACCTGGGTTTGTCTGCGAGTGGGCCGGGCTGGTTGGTTGTCGGGGTGGTTGGGCGCCCATGGACCCAGACTCTGATTGGAGTAGAAGTCCATGGGGTAAACCTCCTTCCAGTCCACCTGCTGCAGAGCCACAGCTGCCTGGAAGACAAAGGGAAGGAGGGGGGAGAGAGAGAGAGAGAGAGAGAGAGAGAGAGAGAGAGAGAGAGAGAGAGAGAGAGGAAAATAGGAGAGGAGAGGGTGAACATAGATGACCAACACAGCCAGACCACAGGGTTTCCATCCAACACAGCATTGACCAGTCCCTATATCCTGTCGTTTAAAACACAGACTGGCCTAAAGCGTCATCGTTATCAAAGCTTGGAACCACCTCCATTTCAAGCCATTTCCATTGATGATATATGCATAGTTTTCCTCCAGTTTTATATATATATATATATATATATATATATATATATATAAAAAAAAAAAAATCAGTTCATGAACTGAATAGCAATTCATTTCGAGAAATTGTGTCTTGACCTCAGAGGCTAGAAGCGCGTTTGATCTGGCACCTATCTTGTGGCTAGACGTAGATAATGGTGTGGGATGAGTATGTAAGGGTGAGTAAGGGAGATGTTGCGACGTTGGATGAGTATGGAAGGGTGAGTAAGGGAGATGTAGCGGTGTGGGATGAGTACATCAGGGTGAGGAAGGGAGATGTAGCGACGTGGGATGAGTCAGACATGGGAGTAACACCCCAGTGGAGCGCTACAGAGGCTGCACTGCACAGCAGTATCCTGGGAACCTGGGGGAGAATGACTTCACACGCCAGACAGGTGTCAAAACATTGAGTCTGGATGACAAGCAGAGGTGTCACTGTCTCGCTGCAGAACACAACAGATGCTGGAGGAGAGCATTACCATACAGACAGCATGGGAGCACATCATCTTTTATATTGAGGAAAACATTATCATCTGTGTGTATTTGAAAAACATATACATATATACACACACACACACACACACACACACACTCAGTGGGGGACATAAGTATTCAACACACCAACATTTTTTGGATTCAACATATTTCCATTGCAGCTGTTCACATGACATTAACTCAATAAAACCACACAGCTAAACCGCGACATTCCAATCGCTCAATCTCTCCTCGCCTTTTGTCAGAACCTGTGTTATGATCCAGCTCTCCATCCTCCCTCTATCCTCTGCTACCCTCTCCTGTCCTCCCTGCTCAACCTCCCCATCATCATTGTCTCCCTCCGTACTCCCCTCTACTCTTTCTCCTCCGTACTCCCCTCTTCTCTTCTCCTCCCCGCTGTCCTATCCATCCTCTCCTCCCTGCTATTCCCGTC
>NC_137688.1:40274537-40319537 GCF_963989245.1 Nansenia antarctica
CGGAAACCTCCGAACGTTGGCGCTGTCTGGCGAACGAGCCCGCGTTCGCCGGCAGCGGTATGAACGCGGGCTTGTTCGCCAGACAGCGCCAACGTTCTGAGGTTTCCGAACGCGAACCGGCACGGTTCTTTGCCGGTGTGAAAGCCCTATGAGTGTCTACATAGATACAGTGAAAAGGGACCCGTCTCTCCAGGTTGAAAAACCAACCTAATATCAACGACTCAAATCCCTCTGCAGACTCATAACTCGTGACTATAACTAGTGATTTATCTTCGAACAAAAACGCTCAATTACACTTACACATGTCCTCAGATGGAACCAAGGCCAAGGTCAGATCTATGTATGGGTTAACACGTTACAACCAAAGCCTATCTCTGGAATATCCACCACCTCGGCTGTGTAGCACACCAAAAATCATTGAAGCAACAACAACATGACATTTTTCTTAATGTGTCATCTGATCCATATCTTTCTGGTTAGAAAAACAAGGCAGCTGAAGATGCAGTGTGGGGAGACGACCAGTAGGGGGAGCTGGTTTCCTGTGTGTAGCTGCATGGAGAGTCAGAGACAGAGGGGTGCGCTTTCACTCACTGCAGAGCTCTCCCAGCTTGTCCTTCTCTCTCTCCTCTCTCTCTCTCCCCCCCCCACCTCTCTCTCTCTCTCTCCTCTTTCACTCCCTCTTGCTTGTATGGATGCTCCAAGACTAACCACCACGATAATGTGCCACTGCTGTGTAAACACCGGCCACCCGGACACACAGCCTGCTTCGTGTGTGTGTGTGTGTGTGTGTGTGTGTGTGTGTGTGGGTGCGTGCATGCTCTGAGGAGGGAGAAAGTCGAGGTCTTAAGTGTGTGTGTCCTCCTTTGATAGTGAATGCCAGGGCACACAGTATAGATCCTGGCGAGTGGTTGTAAGATGCCATGTTTACCTCATAGGGAGACAGCAGGGGTTTGGAGAAGGCCGTGCCCCAATCGATAGAGAGACGCGGGCAAGCGATCTGGACCCACCTGCAGGGGGGAGGGGGAGAGAGAGAGGGAGAGAGAGAGAGAGAGAGAGAGAGAAAGAGAGAGAGAAAACGAGAAAGAGAGAGAGAGAGGGGGGGGGGGAAGAGAGATCACATTAAAGAAGCAGGGCACATCTCAGATTGCAGGGTGCATGAGCTGAATATGCGCTACGTCGCCAACCACCGCCTCCACCTGATCTCCTGCATTTGTTAGGGGGATCTGCCCTGATTTGCACAGCTCTAAACACACACAGAGCAGAAGCACATCCGCGGAATACCCATACCCAGGGAATGAGGGGGAGAGGGATATGCTGTGAGGAAACGGCAGGGGAAAAGGAACACAAAAAAAGGAAAACAGGTAGAGTGGGGGAGAGGTGAAACGTGGAGAAAAGCAGGGGGGACAGAAAGAAAGGAGAGGTGAGGTGAGCTGGAGTAAAAGAACCGCTGCACTAGCCCAGTCTCCACGGAGCTAGCCTACATAGCGGACAGACTGGGAGGGGTGGGGTTGTGTGTGTGTGTGTGTGTGTGTGTGTGTGTGTGTGTGTGAGAGAGAGAGAGAGATAGAGAAAGATAGAAAGAGAGAAGAGAAGGGCAGAGAGAAATGTGCATCTACATGTTGATGTGAGTGAGGGATGAGGAGGGGAGGTAAACAGCTGGAGGGTGAACAATGAAGGATGAGAGGGACTGAGATAGATTTTTAATATAATCTCTTCCACAAATCAATGGTATCTACAGCCCCATCTCCCCTGTATATACTGCTCCTCCCTACTCCCTATTCCCAATGATAGAGAGAACCAGTAATAATATCAATATTATGGATTTTTTTAAAAAGGCACCGTCAGTCATATTTTATGAAATTAAATATACCTTAATTTTGATGAATGTGATTAATTACCTTCATGAGAGGAGAACGATGGTCGTAGGTCATCATAACCAACGCAACAAGGATCTGTTACTTCATTAAGGCTGTAATCTAATGTCGCTCTCATGGAATGGAATTCCTCAAGCACAACCAAAGTCACAGAAATCAAGTTCTATTTGCATGTTATAACGCACTACCTCCATTGTTAATACTGTACACTACCTTCATTCTTAACATTGTACACTACCTCCATTGTTAATACTGTACACTACCTTCATTCTTAACATTGTACACTACCTCCATTGTTAATACTGTACACTACCTTCATTTTTAACATTGTACACTACCTCCATTGTTAATACTGTACACTACCTTCATTCTTAACATTGTACACTACCTCCATTGTTAATACTGTACACTACCTTCATTCTTAACATTGTACACTACCTCCATTGTTAATACTGTACACTACCTTCATTCTTAACATTGTACACTACCTCCATTGTTAATACTGTACACTACCTTCATTCTTAACATTGTACACTACCTCCATTGTTAATACTGTACACTACCTTCATTCTTAACATTGTACACTACCTCCATGAAGAACATTGTACACTACCTCGATGATGAACATTGTACACTACCGCCATTGTTAACATTTGTGGTCCGGCATGTATACATTACTGACAACACCTTTAAATCCACAAGACCAAGGTAAGTAACGTCAGAGCACATAATTATATCAACGACAATACAAATGTACGTATATTTATTCTGTATTTGTGCTCAGTTGTACCGGTGTGTAGCGAAGAGAGTACAACGATAGCTCTACAGGGATCCTTAAGGATCAGTTTAATGTTTAACTGCCACAACGTTAATCTAGCTTCTTGCTTTTTTTCCTTCCTTCCCACACATTATTCTCGCTGTCTAACAGCCAGTCTTATATCATAAGTTGCCTGGAATGCAAAATTGATTGGGGTTTCACCTAAACCACTTGAGCCTTCCCCTTCCCCTCCTCCTCCTCCTCTGTCACGATACAGCACTATTCCGCCCCCTCAGGCTTAACGCGCAGCATTTTCTCATTTTCACATAATAATAACTTTTCCCCCCACTAAAATATCTCTCAAAAAAGTCGATTAATTATTATTCATCATTCTAATTTGGAAATCTGGCTGAGTCGGACCTTTCCCTGACGGAGGAGGTCTCTGAGGAAGAACTTTTGGATGCTGAGTGGAGATAGTGAAGTATTGGTTATGTGTGTAGTTATTACCCAGCATGCTGTGCGTGATGGGGAAGGTGAGGGTGAGTGTGTAGTTATTAAGATAGTGAAGTATTGGTTATGTGAGGTGACCTTTTTAGAAGCCTCAGCTGTTATTCATTCTCAATGCCCTTTGGCCCTGCGAACACAGCAAATACACCCTGAAAGGCTTTAAGCGACTCAACACACGAGCTTGGGTACAATTACTCAGGGCTCAAACTTTTTCACTTGGTAGCACCAGGGCTCCCAAACTAGCAAATGTAGGAGTATTCACAATACAGTATTCTATGAGCACTTTTTTGGGGGGAGCACCACATCAAAACAATGAGTAAACAACACAAAAGATAGGTGAAGTCGAACGTTATAGGCCTACTACTGCTAGATATGAGGGATGAGTAAAGAAATGAATTACAACAGACTTACAAAGTAGCTAAATGAATTTAATCCAATTCTAATCGTCTGATGACACGATTTAAATGTGTGCGCACTAACCTGACTGCCTGACTCAATGGATCATCTGCTACCTACACCTACAGAACAACATCAGGAACGTTCATACGAGACAGGAGTAAGGATTTAGTGTTTCAGTGAGACTGGATAGAGTAGCCTATAGGAAATGAGAAAATGTGGTGTGACTTGAGTTTATCAGTGTACAAAACAGCCTTTTTTTCTCTGGACATTTAATTTCGTCTTCACCTTCTCCCTCGTTAGAGAATATTAGCCCCATGGCTATTGTTACCAAATTTCGGTAACAATAGGCAGGCTTGCTAATAGTCTCTAACGACCAGCTGACCCATTAATCATTGCTAATGAACAGTTTGTAATGCTACACTACCAAAACACTGGGGGGATGGGGGGGACGGGACGGAAGGTCCCATGAAGACATGATTTGTTCTAAATAAAGATTTATCCAAGGACATAATTTAAGAATTTATCCGACCAGAATCATTCGTCCTTCTCCAAATTGAAACAACTCATAGGCCTACTCCTCACATAATTCATCTAGGCTGTCGTTATTGTTAATTCAGAGTGAAAAAAACAACAACTAATTGGGATAATACAAATTAAATTAAACTATACAATTCATTTCAGCTCAAATGGGGGGAAGTGGAGAAGCAGATAATGAGCTACTGTTTCACAACAAGCGTATCCATTAGAGTTGTTTAACGGCGCTGTGGTTGCTTTGCCGACGTGAAATACATCAAATAAAACGTGTGGAATAAGTGAAGTTGACTCTCTACTATTGTGGTGGTACCGCCGCACTACCGTCACTCAAAATGAACATTTTAAATTCTCATCTACTGTAGGTGGCAGATGTATAACCTCACAAACATCGGAATGCGTAGAAGACGCATTGTTCTGCTCCACTCCACGGAGTGCAAGAAGCATGAACGGCTGCGGAGGCCGCCAAAGATTTACACCTTTATCCAAAGAGACTTACAACAAATCTTAGTGCTTAGTGCTCTTAGTGCTTCTACAACGCTTCTGTTGACATTTGACCAGGAGGAGGCGAATCATGCCAACAGGGGATACGTGCATGTGTATGTGTGCATACTGCATTGCATGTATGATTTGCCTACACAAGATACAAAAATAAAATCTTCCTTCTTTTAGCAAGACAATTGCCTATGGCCCCTGCATTGAGCATAGATTACTTTTTCCTGCTAAGACTGGTGGATAGATTCACTTACTTAGTCAAATGTATTTGTTGTAAGTCGCTTTGGAATAAGGCGTCTGCTAAATGCCAAAAATGTAAATGTAAAATGTAAAGATAATTAAGGCAAGTACTAAGATAGGTTGGGAAAGATGGAGATGCAGAAGAGAGGGGAGGGTGGATGAAGTGGTAGAGCAGCCCTTCTCTGCAGGAGGCAGATTGATGCTTGGGGCCAGGGGGAGTCTGCTCATAACCCAGGGGGCTCAATGGCATGACCCAATAACACATGCTGTGACACAATGGCTAGGCCTCCCAGCACCCCACCAAATTCAATTTACAGCTAATATCTGACCTTAGATCTGTCTAGCACATCAGACACCGTTCAACAAGGCAGAGAGGAAGGGAGGCAGAGGAAGATGAAGGGAAGGGGGCTGGGGGGGGGGGGGGGGGAGAGGGCCCCCTACTGTATATTCCCTACTACTACAACCCTGATATTTTTCTGTGTGTTGGAAGAAAGTCAGGTTAAAGAGATGATATTCTGTCCTCATCAGTAAGTGAATGAGGCGCTCCTTTCTCGTGTGTGTGTGTGTGTGTGTGTGTGTGTGTTCTTCCCTGCAGAGTAGCATGGTAGAGGAAGGCCCCTCCACAGTTAGTAAGTAGCCTTGAGAACCGATGGTTCTCGAGCCTAATGGCCCTTAGCCATTAAAATAGCCAATCTCCTGTTTCCGTGGCGTGATGCGGCTTGTTGTACAAGTACAACCCCTGGACATGACGCTGGTATGTCGCAGGGTCTTAACCCCAATCCAACCCTTAATGCTGAGTGCCATGCAGGGAGGCATCGGGTACCATTTTTATAGTCTTTGGTACGACTCGGCCCGGGGATCGAACTCATGACCTCCCAATCTCAGGGCGGACACTCTAACCGCAAGGCCACTGAGCTGGTGCTCCAGATACAATGAGAGGGTTCAATTGGATGAGAGGGGGATAGTACACACAGAGGAGTGGGGGCTGAAGCGCCAAGGTCTCAGCTCCATTACTCTCTCTGGCTGTCATAGCAGGCTACATCATGGCTATCATAGCAGGCTACATCATGGCTATCATAGCAGGCTACATCATGGCTATCATAGCAGGCTACATCATGGCTATCATAGCCGGCTACACATGGTTCACAGTGTCACTGATCAAATGTCAGCTCCTGCATTACACCTGGTGGCAGGAATTACACCAATGTAAATGTAAGTGACTCATATAGCGCCTTATTTCAAAGTGCTTTACAATGGCCTCTCATTCCCCCATTCACACACATACACACCTGTTCACACACCAATGGCGGCAAACTAGCATGCAAGGCACCGGCCCGCTCATTGGGGTTAAGTGTCTTGCCCAAGGACACTTCGACATGTGGCCAGCCGGGGCTCGAACCACCAATCTGCCAACCTTGCGATCATTAGACGCCGGCTCTACCTCCTGCGCCACAGCCGCCCCGTATGTAAGCGTGCACCATATGCTACCGGCAAAATCCTTCCACCGGCTCAATCCTAATTACTCCCAGTGATAAGGAGACCTCCACCAGCAAAGGTGGGTTTCAATTACCCTCAAATTATGACCCAACTTAGGCACTTCCAACATTCCAACATTCCGACATTAACATACTGTTGAAAAAGGGGAAGAAATCACCTTGAAGCATAAGGTTTAATGGAATAAAAAAAACATAAATTGATACCATTGGTAACACGTGGGGTGAGGATTAAATGCAAATTATTCCCTGTAGGAAAAGAAAAAGAAAACCCACAATGGATTGCAGGGTATTTTCAATCCAGTTGAGATAAGTGTGCGCAGATATCTGCACAATGTTTTAAAACCAGCCTGGGGACAGTGTAATTACACACTTTAGAGTGCCTGCTAATGGTTTTTGTGAGTGTGTGTGTGTGTGTGTCACTAATGGGAGAAAAGGGATGGGGGGGGTCTCTCTCTCTCTCTCTCTCTCTCTCTCTCTCTTGCACTGCACTGCACAGTGTAAGCTAGTGCACCGTGTCTCTCTCCCTCTCTCCACAGTCTCTCAGCTGCCTTTGATTCTGTGCCCACCGGTAAGCCTCCACCACCGGGGTTAGAAAGTAAATAAAACTTAAACAGAAAAATGATGTTTAAGGTGACCTTTCATGAGTTCTATTTCTGTCTCCTATCGGGTGGTCATGTCTTCTATAATAAACCCAAGAAGCAATGGCAATGGTAAAAATGATCTAAAAACTTAACTTAAGTTAAGAAGTGGAGTGAGCCGACAAGCCAACATTCACACCTTGCATAAACACTAGAAGCCCCAGGCCTTAATTACTATTAAGAATCCAGAGTGAAGTCCGGAGAAATCTATTTGTTGACATTTGCGTAACAGTGTAATCATTAAATTCAATCAATACCAAAAAAACAATAGTGCACTGGTTGCCTTTAGTCAGGACTTAATCATTAGAATACCACAATTCGTTTTTTTAAAGAAAAATTTCGAAACTAAAATTAGACAAAGACAAAAAATATCTACTTCTTTCAGTGGCAATGCGCCTTTACACAAATAGGTCAGTTAAGTCCTCAGACAAACCTGTCGGAATGCTCCACCATGCAAAACAAGAGTAAAACAAACTTGTGTGCAAGATCTATAGACGGTTGCACATTCCACAGGTGTCTTGGGTTGTGTTCTGTGTGCATCTTCCCAACTGACACTGGCTACATGCAGGCTAGGGTGCACCATCTGAATTCATCACCACACTCTCAGATACTCGCTCACCTGGGCCGAGATGCATCAATCTTGTCAGGCTTGTTAGCCATGAACTGCGTTCCAAGCTTCTGTTTGAAACAACTGCTCATCAACAATGATGTTGTTTCCTGGCTTGTAACAAGCAATCAAGTTACGCATAAAACTCTATCATTGCCCAGTCTCTGGATCATTCTATGAACAAAAACCCACATAAGTGTAAGATATGTTCAGCTTTCTCTGTCTAATCAGGATAAAGAAAGTTAACAAAAGGAAGAAGTGTAGGTAGGTACTGGTAGCAACAACTACTTGTGTTTTTATAACTGATCATCTTTAACTAATATCGATTTAGTTCATGAATTAATAAGTGATTAAAACGGGTCATTCTGTTCAAATCAAATCGGTAACTGATGACTAAACCAAATCGGTAGCGGAATTACTATTGAATTGGCTACAATTATTTATTGTACAGGTGGTAAAATAAAGAACCTATGAGGGTAAATCTACCGAGAGGCATTTTCACTTTTGCGCCTCAGGACCTGATTTGTAGATTGTTACATAAAGAGTATTACAATTAAAATTAAAATGACCTAATTGTTCTCATCTGGGTGTTGCTAATGATCTGGTGAAGCCAAAATTCAAACCAAAACACAGGAAATGATGATTTTCACTTTATTGGGCCTTTAATTATGCGTCCTGTGATCAGAGCACGTACTGTATGATCCCTCCAAATTGCCCCTTTATCTGACTTCTGTGTTTGCGTTGTAATTTGATTTTGCTGGGCCACATGCCTAACTGAAACAGAGGGGAACAGAATGTGGTTAACAACCTCTGTGTCCGGATTGGAATGACACTCGTCTGTCGATGAGGCCACAGTACGAGCTGGACCACCTCTGGAGCAGGGTTGCCAGACGGGATTGACAATTTCCAGCCCAACCAGTCTAAAAGCTGCCGAATCCACCCAGTCCAGTGTGACCAAAAGTAGCCCGATCTGGCAACACTGCTCTGGAGGTGGTTTCACAGCGCGAACTTGATGACAATGTGTTTCTCCGTTTACGTCGGTCTTTTCATGTGGACACGGGGCAGAATGTGGAAGGCATCTGGATAACGGGACACATTTGAATGCCAGGTGTAAATGGGGTCTTAGTTCAGTGCCTCAGGCACTTGGCAAGCCACCTCCCGCTGTTCCCTCGCTCCCCTAGGGAATGAGGCAGGTGTTTCATTCACATGAGCCATCTTCAGCCACCTCTTGCAGCAACTACGAATCATTAGGGAGCTGAGAAGAAAAGCTCTCTCTCTCTACCAGGCCTGTGACACCTGTGATGTCAGCTCTGATGAAGAGAGGCTGAACTCCACCATTTTTTCCCCCACAACTTTATCCCCTCATCTCTGAGTACTTCACCGCGGCGCTGTCTGAACAGGTGCCCGTGAAACGGCTCGACTGAGATGAGGAGTGTGTGGTTGGGTTGGTTCGTGACAGGCTTACCAATTTCGTGTTGTGCCCATAAAAAAAGAGAGAGAGAAAAAAACACCCCCTTTTACCAGGTTCCCTCCCTCCACAACACAATCCCCTCAACTACATTTGTGTCGCCTGATCACACGCTCTCTCCACCTCTCTTTCCCACTTCCTCCCTCTCTCTCTCCATCTTTCAGACCTTCTCTGCTTTCCTCACCCACTCCTCCCTCACACACACAACACTATTCATTACTCTGCAGTGAGAGGCCAATCTGTGGGAGTGTGTGTGTGTGTGTGTGTGTGTGGTTGCTTGCAGTGTGTGAGTGGACTGTGTGTGTGACCATTGTGTGTGTGTGTGTGTGTGAGCATTGTGTGTGTGGGTGTGTGTGTATGTGTGCTCGCGTGCGTGTGTATCTCTTCCCTCTTCTGCCAGCCAGTCAGATAAATCAGAGCGACTGGAGCTCGAAGCAGTTGACATTTCACTTTACAAACTTTTCTTTTGTCGTTTTCTTTTGAAGACAATGTCTTGCTGGATAACAGACCACAATTCAGCTGGCAATTGCATGTTTATCAGGAATAAAGGCAGGATCTTAAGGTCTGCTCACACGCACTTCTCAAACATAATAATATGTGTGTGTACGTGTGTGTGTGTGTGTGAGTGTGTGTGTGAGTGAGTAAGTGAGTGAGTGTAAGTGGGCCATTGACTCACGCATCCACGTCTGCCATGAGGTCCAGCTTGCTGGGGAAGATTTCTGACAGCAGCACTCGAGTGAAGGACTTGCCTACAGCCTCAAGCTTGGACTCCAGGTGCTGAGATAAAGAGTGAGTGAGAGAGAGAGAGAGGGAGAGGGAGAGGGAAAGAGAAACAGATAGAGAGAGAAATACAAAGAGTGAGAGAGTGGAGAGAGAGTAGGAGGATCATCACAAGCTTTTACATATTTCTGCCTTGAGGAAAGAATGTGAGACTCCACAGAGCTAAACCTTGAACTCTCGTAGAGAGCCCACACTAGACATGTGTAGGCAGGCACACATACACACACACACACACACACACACAGACACACACACACACACACACACACACACACACACACGTTTCATCACCTCCCAATAAGGTCAATACATAAACCAGTACATGCGAGTTCAAGGACTGCACTTCCATGTTGTTCGATCTCGCTTTGAAGTGGGCGGTCCTGTGGGCCAAAGGTGTTACCACAGAGATTCAAGATAGCCAGAGTGCATTATGGGAGAGGGTGGGTGGGGGGGGGGCGGTTGGGTCTCTTAGAACCAGGACTTCAAATAACCTATCGGCCTGAGTTAGTTTGAGATCCCCAAAAGGTTACTTAGAGGGAGATAACACTCGTCAGCCGCATAAGTGATATTCACTGTCCTCTAGAGTGTACAGCAGGGAGAGGATTATCTTATGACTGTGTTGCTATCAGAGATAACATTGTCCTCCTGCTCCAGGGTTATCACAAACTCTTTCCCAATAGGAGGAACCTCTGGGGCCCGGGGCACATTCAAAACCATGCCACTCAAAGCTACTGTAAAATGTTCTGGGAGTTTCTCTGAGAATAACTTAACTTATCAGTCAGTCTGTGTGTGTGTGTGTGTGTGTGTGTGTGTGTGACAAACAGTGTTCTTATGGGTTTTTGAAATGGGGTGATGACAGGAGAAACCTGGGCGTTGGCTTTAACAATCACGTCTTGACAGGGAAAGGAGAGAATCCAGAGATCTCCATGACTGTCGGTCCCTCTCACACACACTATTTTCCTACCAATTATGTTAAAGGTATGACACAAAAGAAGGGATGAGGCGAGGACCAGGAAGACTCGCAAACAAAGTGGAAAACAAAAAGCGGGTAGATCAAACAGAGGAGAGAACAAAGGGAAGAGTGCTGAAGGGGGGGGGGGGGGGGGGGGGGTACGTGGTGTGTACCGTAAGTGGTGTGTGAGGAACTTGAGTGACGACGAAGTGTGTGTGACATGGGCTGCTACCTCCATGACTTTGGGGCTGCCCTGCCTGCCCAGTGTCCCCAGGATCAGGCCCCATTTCTGGGCAGAGCGAGCCTTGTCGATGGCCTGCAGCCGGAGGGCCCGCATGGCCTCGTGGTCGTAGTATTCCCTTGAGAACACCTTGCTGTATGGGTCATACCTACACACACACAAGCCAGGAGGCAAATGCGCGCACACACACACACACACACACACACACACACACACACACACACACATACACACACACACACACACACACACACACACACACACACACACGCGCGCACAGTATTACGCATTTGTGTATGGTCCACAACAGACATCTATCTTGAGGATAGAAATGCAAGAACTTACGATAAAATCCAATCATGAAAACCCATGAAGTATCTCAGGGCAATTATCTCCGAGGCATTTCTGAGAATCTAATCTTGTTTCCTCTACCACAAGCTTACTTGAGATTATAATCTTGTTTATGCGACAGCTGTGTGAAAAGGCGGCGGCACATATGTGTGTACAACATAACACAGCTCTGTTTAAACTGTACCAACAAATGCACAGTACACTGATGACATTTACGTGTTTATGACACCATGATCATAATCTACACAGAGGCAGGCATACAGTGTCAAGAGATGATTTGACACGGCACCAGAAAGGGTTCTTTCATCCGACAGCCCCGAGAAGCGTTTTCTGTTTTCTGTTATTATAAGAGAGAATACAGCAAGACACGATCTCCACACAGCGTTTCATCACGGGGAACATTCTGTACCTGTAGGCAGGTATCTCTGGGTTGGCGATCATGATGGACTCCAGGTGAAACCTCCCATCCCCCAGATAGCTATAAATACAAAACGCAAAAACATAGGATGAGAGAGGGAGAGGAAAAGCGAGTATATGAGAGAGAGAGGAAAAAGAGGGAGAGATAGAGAGACTCCCTGCAGGCAAATATACATGCAGTGTAGCAACAACACTGATCTACAGCCTCCAACATCTCCTCCTCCTCCTCCTCTCTCTCTCTCCTACATTCCCTCCCTCCCCCGCCCCCTCTTCTGTCTTCCTGGACCTCTCTCCAGGCATTTGGTGAAAGAACAAAGTGGTGGCAGAAGGCCTGGCGCTGGGGTCGAGGGTGGGACCAGCTCTTCTGTCCGGGGGCACCATCCCCAGTGACCCCTTCGGGTACTTCACTTATATACCCGGCTTTTCAATTAACCCAGGGAGTGGTATTAGTGGTCGGCCAAGTGAACCTGTGAGGGTTGTACACTTTCTCTCCCGCGGACACGCATGTACACACACGCGGGCATTCTGTCTCATTCTGGTCTTAAAGGTCCCATATTCTGAAAAACTCAAAGTGCATGTGCACACACTCACACACAAACACACACAACCACACAACCCTCTGCAGGGCTGCAGAGAGGAGGCCTGCTATTGGCTGGGTATAGGGGTCCAGGGGTTCTTGTTACCTTGGCGATCCTTAGAAGGGCCATGGGGAGCAGGGAGACAATTAAACTGTCTAATTAGGCAGCATTCAGGAGAGCCACTGGAGCAGGCTGTGATGGGCATCTAGAAGCACTTGTCAGGAGTCATCGCACCCCCCCCCCCCCCACACACACACACACACGTTGCTCTAGGACTTGCAGTAGCTGATTCTTCATTCTGCCGTTATTTCAAAACGTTTTGGTATAAAAAAAGGAACCCTACCGTTTCCCCCACTTATCCTCTTTGGTTAATGCCAGAGACGGAGTACCATTTTCTTTGTGTGACAGTAAATCTTTTGCTCCCACTGTTTATGTTTCTGCAAGCTTTAGTAGTCATTAGCCAAGGGGTTCACATACTTTTGGGGGGAATGTTTGAATGGCGTATTCAATATGGACAAGAACAATACAATCGTTTGTGTGTTATTAGTTAAAACAGATGGTGTTTGTTCATTATTGTAACTTAGAGGAAGATGAGACCATATTTTAAGACAAATTTATACATAAATGTCATCCTGGTGTCATCCTGGACAGCACATTATCTTTCGAATAACACATCAACAATGTCACTCGATCTGCATATTTCCACCTACGCAATGCCATCCTCTTTGGTCTTCCACACAAATGTCTCCATAAACTCCAACTGGTCCAGAACTCAGCTGCACGTATCATTACCAGAACTTCCTCCATTGACCATATCACTCCAGTCCTCCAACAACTACATTGACTCCCCATTAAATTCCGTATTCATTTTAGGATTCTCCTTCTCACCTTTAAGGCTCTCCATAACCTAGCACCTTCATATCTCTGAACTCCTTCTTACTCACACTCCCTCCCGTAGTCTCAGATCCTCCTCTGCCAACCAATTTGTCATCCCCTCTGCCCGCCTGACTACTATGGGATCTAGAGCCTTCAGCCGTTCTGCTCCCCCGCCGCAGGAACTCTCTGCCACCTAACATACAAAATATTGACACTCTCTCCACTTTCAAATCCAGTCTTAAACCACACCTTTTCACAATGGCTTATTTGGTTTGATCTGCTGTATTTTGTATGTTGTTAGATCTGACTGCTGTTTTTATCTCACTTTGCTTTGTTGATTTTTATTTATGTTTTGATATATGGTTTTAACTATGTCTTGTAAGGTGTCCTTGAGAGCCTTGAAAGAAAATGTATTATTATTATTATTATAAATGCAGGTAATTCCAACGGGTTCACTTACTTTTTCTTGCCACTGTATTTGTCATTATTTGATTTTGATGAGATTTTTTTTCCCCCTGTGTTTGCGTGTATGTGTGTCTGTGTGTGTGCGAGGGTCTGTGTGTGTGCGAGGGTAATATTAAGCAGTGGAGCAAATTAAAGCAGGAGAGATTCCTCTATTGTGCTGAGGGCCGGGGAGCTCCATTGCAATATCCAAGGCCCTTGTATAATCCCAGTCCCAACAATGAGCCTCCATGCTTTTCACCCTCATTCTCCATGTGTCAGAGCTGTACATCTAAGAGGACGGTGCTCCCAGCACTACAAACCCATGGGGCCTTTTGTTATGCTATCCATATTGCATTGTACTTTTGCAAAGTGAGTTCTATGCTGTAAAGGAAAATACTGTGCCACTCTGCATTAGGCATTCTGTCTCATTCTGGTCGTAAAGGTCCCATATTCTGAAAAACTCACTTTTTCAGAGCTTGTGCACATACATTTGGGTCTCTGATGGGCCTACTAACACACAAACTGCGAAATAAAACCACCCAGTCAGTTTTTTTGTGGGCTGCCTATTTTATAAAACATGCAATTCAACAAATGTTAGGGACGGTTAGCCAGTTTCTGCTGCTGGGATGCTCCTGCTGCTGCTAGCATGATATGGTCAGCTGTCAGTTAAACAGTTTAGCCACGTATTGCTGCCATTTTGCACCAACCGTTTGGTCATTTATTTATTTTGTTCTGCTCTTAGGCAATAGCCAATACAAGTAAACTGGGTGAGCTAGCTAGGTACCAATAGCTGTCTCATCCAGCCAGTATCTATCTCATCTCAAGTTGAGCAAAGAAAAAAGGCGTCCCTCTCTTCTCCTCAGGAGTGGGGTGTGAGGAGCAGCTGCTCATTTGCGTTTAAAGCGACACAACAAAACCCGTTTTTAGGCTGAAAAAGAGGTATAGAGGCATGCTAGAATGCCTTTAGATTCAAATCTGAGTGGATTTTTCAGCAAAAAAAACTTCAGAGGTTTTTTGCGGACCCCAGAGACAAATATTAACTTGGAAAAGAGTAACCCTAACCCTAATATGTGACCTTTAATATTGTTATAGTCATTCCCAAAGGGGTGTAAGAGCGAAGGACAGGGTTAGAATGGAGAGGCGGTGCCATGTTCACAGCAACTCTCCAGCACACTGGGCCTTTTCTTAAAGATAATGTTTTCTTTAGTGTCCTAATTATTGTAATGTATCGCAGACGGTGATAGCTGGCTCAAAGAATTCCATAAATGTCCTCTCGGCTTTGAACGACAGTCATTACAACATATATCAGGTAATAAGTTCCCCCGATGCACTTTGAAAACATTTCAACTCAATAAAACACAATCATATAGGTGACAATCGAAAGACAGAATGCATATAGGAATGGAGGGATATTACCGAACTATTCACTTTCACTACCATTGCTGAAAATGCTGACCAGGACCATACTGTTCATTGCTAAAATAACCACCTAATGGATTGAACAACTGTGTGGAGGAGCAGCCTCTTCTAGGTAAATCACAATCAAGGAACACTAGAAACTACAACCAGGGGTGAACAACCCCATGGTGCCTGAATCATCGTTACTCTATAGCACTTATTTCAAACAGCACTTAAAACTCACTCAGAGTGTTCTATCTGAAAAGAGACATTCTTGTTATTATCCCCCCCTTCCATCCTATTGTGTGCTGAATAGAGGTGAAGGCTTCCTCTGAGCTGTATGGGGACATTGTACTACGCCATTCCTCAAACTGTGAGTAGGGAGAAACGAAGACTGCTATTCTACCAGTAGAGGAAGAGGAAGAGAGAGAGAGAGAGAGAGAGCGAGAGAGAAAGAGAGAGAATTCTCAGGTAAGGTAATCAATTATTTTTCCCATCTCACCCTTACCAACACACACCCACAAACATCAAAGACACTTAGGATTAGTGGGCGAAACACACAAACACCCCTAAACACGTGCACATGCTCACAGGCACGCACGCACGCAGACACACACACACACACAGGCACACACACAGACACAGACACACACCACCTGCATGCATGCAGACTAGAGTGGGACATAATTGTATGTCTGACATTCAAATGTATAGGACTGGGGACAGGATGGAAGATAACTCATTAACATGGGCCTCCCTGACAGCAGCGCTCTGTATAGGGGAGTGTGTGTGTTTGTGTGCGTGTGTGTGTGTGTGTGTGCGTGTATATGTGTGTGTGTGTGTGTGTGAGTGCGCATCTCCACCAGTTAATTCAAATCCCTGGCAGAATAAACTGGAATATACCCCAACCCATGCTCCATAGGACTCTGGCCAGAGTGTGTGGATGTGTTGGGGAGGTACGACAGAGACAAGGAGATCTGCTAGAAGGGACAGGGTTCAGGGGCTGAGGGAGTCTCTCACATGATAGCGCTGACGTTGCGGTCCAGCCGGGGGGAGGTACAGCCCAGGATCTCCCCTGGTGACAGAGGTCGACACTGGGGCACCAACACCTCATACTCTGGCTTCAGAGCAGCACTCACCACCTGGAACAGGAAGGGAGGAAGGGAGGTGGAGAGAGAGAGAGATAGAGAGAGAGAAAGAGAGATGAAGGGAGGGAAAAAGAGGAGTGGGGGAGGTCAGAGAGAAAGAGAGAGAGGGTGGAGAGAGATGGAAGAGATGTGGTCAGGTGGGAGAGGTGGGGAACTTGTTAGAGGACACATAGGATAAGGATTTTAAAGAATATTTTAATACAGCACATAGAGGAAAGGATTCCACAACTCAACAGCCCTAGTGGTTCGACACCTACATTCATAAGGTGAGAGCGAGTGCCAACAATTAAAAGCTAGAAATGAGCTGAAAGGCGCTCGGAGGCGAAGGAATAATATGTATGTGCCTTTCAGTGGAAGGTAAACAGGGAATATAGAGGGTGTATTCTGACCCCCCCCCCCACCCCACCCCACTCCATCTCGGACGACCTACACAAGCCTACACACCACGTATGAGAGATGCACGCACGCACGCACGCACGCACGCACGCACGCACACAGACACAAATACAACCACACACACACACACACACGCACACAGCCTCCGCAAACACAAAACATGACACACACGTTAACGCAGCACAGCGAGGTGTAAAAATAACCGCGTTAGGCCCGAGTGGCTGTTGGTCAGAGTGGTGCAGCAGAGAGGGAGGAGGCAGAGGCTCTGTGGTAGCAGCACACAGCTTATGTAAAGGCCTGGGATGAGCACAACATGAACTGAGATTTCACGAGTTTACTCTTCCTTTTTAAACAACTTCTCTTTTTTTCTTCCCTCAAACCCACACTTGAACTGAGCTTACAAGAGGCGAGGGAGTCAGCAGAAGTAGGCACGGCGATCGATTCATGCGCAAGTATGTGTTGCGAGCGTGCAGCTTGTATCATACACAGAACGACCGACCGGCCGGCCGACCGACCGACCGACCGACACACAAAACTAAGGGCTGTGATGATCATGACATTTTGGGGGGAAAGATGAACTGTCATGCAAATAACCTTTTGTAACCGACTGGGGAATGATGTAGGTTATACGTGTGTACACCTTTAAGCGCCCGGAGTTTTATGAGGCGAACACAGTGAAGGAAAGTAGGAAGCGTTTTTTATCCCCTCTTTTTCTGCGGTACATATAATGACCACAGGGACGCATGGTAAACACAGAACCTTGAAGGTGGTCCTCTGTGGCTCAGTTGATAGAGCATGGCACTAACAACGCTTACGTTGTGGTTACGATTCCCGCTGGGACCGAATATACTGAAAAATGTATGCACTCACTGTAATGTCAGTGGCTTTGGATAAAAGCTAAATGGCATATATTATATATTATGTTCATAAAGTCCAATACCGAGTCTAGATTGTCTTCTACCCAGATACAAACATTCCGTTAGGGCCTACACAATATTATGATTACAAATGAAGAAGAGATTCCTGATCAAAGCAACAGGCCAGGTTAGGAGAGAGGAGGAGGACCAGAAGGGAGAAATTTGAGGGAGAGAGAGCGTTAGAATAATCTTTAATTTACACTACTGATATTGGAGGGAATTATAACAACTTAAAAAATAAAGTTGACGCACATGCACAAATTGTAAAGGAACACACGCGTGCGTGCGCACGCATGCACGCACGCACGCACACACACACACACACAGGCCTTTTCACACCTGCAGTGCAGCGACAAACTGGATAGTACTGACGAGTGCCAGAGAGTGTCCGGGGGAAAAGTTGAACTTGACTGTGTCAAGGAAGTGTGCGTTGTCCATCTTGATATCCACAAACACGTACAGCATCTTTATGCCTGCTGTCGAGTCTATGGGGACTATATGTAGACAAAGACATGAGAGAGAGAGAGAGAGAGAGAGAGAGATTAATAATTCACAATGTTATATCAGTTATATACAATACCTGAGATAGAGTATTCCTGATGTGCCCAACATAAGACTTGAACATAAGCAATACATATGCATGCTGCCCGTCTTTCTCTCTCTCTCGTAATAGAGCTGAAACATCACCCACACATACCCACACATACCCACCCACCCACCCACCCACCCACCCACACACAACCACACAACCACACAACCACACCTCCACCCCGACACCCACACCCTCACCCACACCCACAGAGAATCAGGCACTGATGCAGAGACCTCAATTATTTAGAGGGAACACATGCAATTACTATTAATAACATTCATTTCACAGACCATTTAAGACGCGGCTGGGCTTAGGAGAGGACAGCTAGAGACATAGGGTGTGAGACGCGGTGCAAGGAAGCGGAGAAGAAAGCGAGGGAGATGGAGAAAGGGCAGCGTATGAGGGGATGGGGGGGGGGGCATTATCTTTGCTGTTGATCATCCCAGTGAAGCTTCCACTCCTGTTAGATTCAATTTACAAATCGTTAAAAATAAAAAAAAAGGACATTTGTGCTATGATGAATAAGAAAATGGTCCATTATCAAACAAGTGGAGCTTGTATGAAGGCCGAGATGTAAGAGAGAGAGAGAGAGAGAGAGAGACAGATAATGAGAGGGAAAGAGTGGGAGAAAAGAAGACAGAAAGTGACATGGAGAACAGATGGAAAGAGGGGAGACGAAGAAAAAGAGACGGAAAAGGGGATGGAAAATATCCATCTTGACAGACGGTCGGTGGGAGAGATGGAATAGAAAACTGGAGCGAGGGAAGAGAGGGGCGAGGAGGTATAGAAGTGGGTTTTCGGTTCGGTGTGGGGATGGATAATGTACTGTATATATTCAAAAAGAGGGGGAAGACGAGAAGGATAGGGAGACTGGGAAAATAATGGGGGGTTGTGGGATTGTCAATTAGCGGTCGGAGACTGAGTGATGAATGGAACGGGATATCAGGAATGAGAGGAAGAGAGGGGCTTTGGGGGGGGAGAGAAAGAAAAAGAAAAGAGAGAGAGAGATTGAGAAAGATAAAGGAGGGGAGAGTTAAGAGAGAGAGAAAGAGAGAGAGAGAGACTGATTTCTAAGAGCTCTTTATTCAACACTAATCTGATGCATCAACAGTGTGTCAGAATCCATTCTTAGGGCTTTCACTCCGGCAAAGAACCATGTCTGGAACCGGCCGGCGCGTTCAGACCGAAACTCAATTGGTTCGGAGACTGAAAAGTTGGTTCGCAGCGGGAACCAGAAAATAGTGGTTCTCAAGTCACGTCGTCAGTGGGTGTGTGATATGCTAGGCTGCAGAGACCAGCAAGAAGGAAGGAGACAACATGTAATAATCAAAATCTAATAATTAGTGAAAAAAAAAGTTTCATTATTCTCTTGTATCTTCCTCACATGTTCAGCAAACACACGGGCGAACGCGAATTTCGTAAGCCATTTCTATTCCAGTAATGGAGCAGCTGTGAACGCCTGTAGAAAGTGTCTTTTGTTTTGCTTCATAGAAAATAGTGTTTAATTCAGATACTGTAGTGGAAGATATTATCCTCTTTTCCAGTGAAGTAGCTGCCATCTAGTTGTGACATTTTTGTTTATCCCGCCCCTTCATCACCCAGCGTTGATGACACGGATGGTTCTGGTTACACTGGTATGAACGCGGGCACTGGTATGAACACGTTCAGAGGTTCCCGAACGCGAACCGGAATGGTTCTTTGCCGGTGTGAAAGCCCAATCAGCCCACCCCAAAAAGCAGTAATCTATCTTCATATTCTAGTGAAACCGAGAATAGTGTCCAGGTCCATGTCACACAGGTGTGTTTTGTACAGGGCCAACTTGGCCTGGCCTGGCCACAAACTAAATTGATCAGGGTACACAACGCCTTCCTACTCTTGGTATAACTGGAAATAAAGAAAAAAACATTAAAAAAAGTCAAATCTTTAGAAAATGTTTTTGGAACCAAAGCTTTTAGAAACATAAACAGTGGGAGCAAATGATTTATTTTTTGATATTTTTTTTAAATTACCGGTATACAGTGTTAGTGTCAAAGCGGGAGAAACAGTAGGGTTCCATTTTTATACCAAAACGGTTTGAAGGAATGAAGAATCAGCTACTGCAAGTCCTCTAGAGTAGAATCCATGAGGTCTCTTCTGGGACTGCCAGGCAACTGGTGTGTGTGTGTGTGTGTGTGTGTGTGTGTGTGTGTGTGTGTGTGTGTGTGTGTGTGTGTGTGTGTGTGTGTGTGTGTGTGTGTGTGTATGGATTTGGCACAGGAAAGGTGAAATTGCTTCCTATTCATTGTGTCGAAGGCTAGTTGTGTGAGTCCTTGGAAGGTTAGCATTAGAGTATGAATGTGTGTGTGAATGGGTGAATGAGAGGCCATTGTAACGCGATTTGGAATAAGGCGCTATATACAAAATTATTAGCCCCCCAGGAATTATATAATATATAAAATTCTTCTCAATGTTTACAGCATTAATAAAACTTGATACAATCAAACATTCACCAGTGCTATTTAGTAGCGTTTGGTACATTTTGGAATATAGAATACATTTTTAGGCTTGCTTTATATGAAATAGTGAAAAATAGGTTGGTTAAAAATATTAAGCCCCATATTAAGTTTTGCTTTCAAAACACACCTAATTAACCAATCAGCTTCCTAACAACACCTGAGCATTCAATCAGCATAAAAGGACTAAGAAACAGGGCACTTGAATTGAGAGGGACTATACTACTACTCTTACTCACCATGCCAAAGACAAAGGAAATCAGTCTTGAGCTCAGAAAGAAGATAGTGGAGGCTATACTGCCATTTCCAAGCGTTTCACAGTGTCTAGAACTGCTGTACTTTGCATCATTGCTAAGTACAAGGAGACAAATTCTGTAAGAAACAAACCTGGGCGTGGTCAAGAGTGCAAGATTTCAAGAACTCAGGAGAGGAAAATAGTCAGATGTCAGCAAGAAGCCCCGGACATCTACCAAGGTGATTATTGCTGACCTGGCCTTTTCTGGAGTTGATGTTTCAAGGAACACAGTTGTGAGGGCTCTTCATCGTGGTGGGCTTCAGGACCATCGTCCCAGAAGAACCCCTTTGCTCATCAGAACCAGACTGAGGTTTGCCCGTGAACATTTGAAAGGTAAAGATGAGTTTTGGATGTCTGTGCTTTGGTCTGATATCCTTCAAAAGCATACATCAAAATAGGTCCGACAGTTCCTAAAGGACACCAAAACCAAGGTCCTGCAGATCCCAGATCTTAATCCTATTGAGAATCTGTGGCGGGTGCTCAAAGTGAATGTCCATGCTCGCAAACCACGCAATTTGGACCAGCTGGACGAATTTGCAATGGAAGAATGGGCAAAAATCCCTCAAGAGACCTGTGCCAACCTAGTAAAGAACGACTCTAAGAGGTTGTTGTCAGTTGTGGCTCAGAAAGGGTACTATTGACTATTAATGGCCAGGGGGCTAATCGTTTTGGACGCGTCATTTTTGCCGTTTCTTGTTTCAACTCAGTGCATCAATAAAATATCCTAATCAAACTTGGTGGACTTTTTGTCTTTATTATTTTGGAAACAAGTACACTATAAACACTAGTTATGAATAATTTCCATGGAGAAATCAAGGGTTTTGTCTGATTTATGTCTGACATAATCATTTTGGTCTCAACTGTAAGTGCAGTCCATTCACACACACACACACACACACACACACACACACACACACACACACACACACACACACACACACACACACACACACACACACACACACACACACACACACACACACACACACACACACACACACACACACACACACACAGCTGAGAGAGAAGGTGAGAACAAAGTGCCGAGTGGTGATTTTATGTTGTTTAGTTGACCAACAACAGCAGCAGGATTCAAAGCCTCGACAGTGTACAGAATATAGATTTCTGGGGCTCAATTGAATTTCCGGTGTTTTCCTTTCACTGTACTCCAAATGCAAGCGAGGTAGTGATCCAAAGAAAATTCAATAAAGTTGTGAAAAATAGTATAGTGTGTGCCATTAGCCCTTCACCTGGCCTCCTTATCATCACTCTCTGTCTTCAGACAAAATCCATTTGACATTTAAAAGTATTTCTTGTTAAAGTTTGTGCAGCTGCGGATCAATAAACTTGCTTATGCGTCGCAGATTTGCCTACAGCATTCAATGTAGTTCCTCAAGGATGCTATACGTTCTATTTAGGTCAGTATATAAGTCCCTCTGGGATTTTGTGATTCTGTGATCGCATAATTCAATGCCAAAACCAACCATTCCTTGTGTATTTTGCGAGGGCTTGCAACCGCATAATTTGTCCAATCAAAAAAGCAATGTTTACCAATTAATGGACTGTTATCGTGTTATGTAGTCCAATCAAACCACATCTCTTTTTTATGTCTCCTGTCAGTGTGTCCATGTGTGAAGTTGATAGTGGATGACTAACAGGCAGAGAAATGGACACAAATGGCAGTCGGGGCAAGTTGTTTAGTACTCAAAACTGCAATTAAGTGCTGGAACTGAAGAGAACGTTTTTTATTTTTTATAACTGACAACATATGACATTGTATTGGTCTAAGTGAAATGAACATTATCAAAACAAATAAATGTTCTAAAAGCTGCAAAACTATCAAAAGCATTTGAAAACTGGCACACAAACCAACATAGACACAGACACAGACACAGACACAGACACAGACACAGACACAGACACAGACACACACACACACACACACACACACACACACACACAGACAGAGACAGACAGATAGAGAGAGAGACACACACACACACGCACACACACACACACACACACAGAGAGACACACACAGAGAGAGAGACACACACAGAGAGAGACACACACACGCACACACACACACACACACACACACACACACACACACACACACACAGACACACACACACACACACACACACACACACACACACACAGAGAGAACACACACACACACACACACACACACACACACACACACACACACACACACACACACACACACACACACACAGAGAGAGACACACACACACACACACGGTGCTGTATTAATATTCTCCTGGTCATTTGTGGTATTTGGGAGAGGCAAGGTTGTTCTGAGCTGGCAGGGAGATATCAGGACTATTGATTTAGCATTTCCTCCCATGTTCCACTACAGACAGACTGTGGGGTAGGAATGAATGGTCCTTAAGATCGGCACAGGCTTTTCAAAGGACAGCCGTAACACATGTTCTCCATAGATTGGCTGAGTAAATGTGCTGTCTATCCTCCAAAGGTCTGCGATACCTAACATGCTGGGGCTCCAGTCAGCAGCATACTGAGCTGTTGAAAACTACCCAACACTTCTACCACAAAAACCACAAAGTTCATCAATAGAGCTGGGCTTTTCTTTTTTATTTAGTACACTGAATGGTCTGGAGTCCTTGCTGTCTGTCTCACATGGGTATTATGGAGTACATTAATGGTGTGTGTGTGTGTGTGTGTGTGTGTGTGTGTGTGTGTGTGTGTGTGTGTATGTGTGTAGCCGTTTGTCCCAATCATCATATATCCCTCACTAGGACTCGGTACCGATATACAGCTTAGTAGTACTTCTTCATGATATCGCATTCCCCAGAAACGACATACATATGTAGCCTACATATTTAGGTGAATTTTATGATGAGAATCATAATTCACCTTTTAGAGTTCATGACCCTCTGTATACTGGCCCAGAGATACACCATTTCAAGCTGTGAGGCAACACATCTAACAGTGTCAGACACCTGGATTAAAGAGACTATCCAAACGGTCAGTGTTGTGTATATGTCTCTCTTCTCCTCCCCCCTCTCCCTCCCTCCCACCCTCTCTACCTCCCTCTCATGATTATTGACTCTAATATGAAAATTACTTGACACAAAACAATCAGCAAAGGCACAGTAATCCTAAATGACAGTTGAGTTTTTAGTCACTTTTGCATGGTTATTCTGCAGCCGGTAAATTACTCCTCTTGTCTATCTGTTGCTCACTTTAGTTTTGAACACTGAGATGTCTCCAAAATGGGAAGATAGAGGCGACAGATTAAAGAAACACACAGAATTTGAGCAAATTTGAACTTTGAAATTTGAACTGTATCGTCTTAACATACAAACAGAGAGTCACATGTTTTTGTTGAAGTGATTTTTCCCTTCCATATTTTGTATGCTTAAATGTATGCTTAAATTACTTAACTGTAGGAGTGAAAGTGATGGCCATCCACGGCCTCTCTAGTAATATATAGAACAGCCATCAACTCTGTGGGGTCTAGAGGGTTAACATAAAACCGTTTTTTCCTCCCATTCCGTCCATCCTGTCTCTCCTAGGGCTGCTGCGTGTAGGCTTACAGAAGTAGTGCTTACTTTACAATATTATGGCATTATTTGAAAGCAGCCCAAGAACAGTAATACATGAAAGCAATCTAAAATTAGTTTTACAAGGGGAGGAAGGGTAATGTAATCATTATCAGAACATCTCCTCTGATCATCAGGGACAAGGGAGTATCTTATAGGAACAACAACATTTATTTTGGGGAAGCCCACCGGCACAAAAAAACACCATTCCACCCCTGATGATAGTGGAAGACTTGATTATTTTAAGTGAGGCTCTGCAATCACAAACCATTTTCTCTCTCATTTTCATTGTCCTTCACAGCTCATGTCTCCCTCTTAATTCTCACCATGGCCATCTTTAACGCACCGTACAGAACCGTATGGGCGGGGAGGGGGAAGAATGAGCGAACTGGGGGAAGAATTAACTTAGTGAGTCCCTAACTTTCCTAAAAAAATCTTTACTTTATTCTGTAATCCATTGGTTGCTATATCAAAGCTGACTCGTGCTTATTGATGTCAAAGTTCAGCTAAAACATTTCCCCTGATTATCCTTACTGCCCGTACGAGAGCGGAAGGTAGAGAGGATGCATGACGACGACAACAAACGGCATGAGAATAGGTAATGATATTTGCAAAACACCAGTTGGTCCGCCCATTCAGAGATTCAGAACTTAATCTTTAAAAAATGTCCAATCTTCTTCTTCCTGTAATTCATGAGCTGAGGTGTATTTTGGCAACACTTCACATGACTTCACCACTCGTATATGCCCCAGCAACAGCATTGAGGTAGCCCATCGTTGCAACATCATATGAACCTTGTAAACTCACCTACTATACCGTGTGTGTATATCACACATGTGTGTGTGTGTGTGTGTGTGTGTGTGTGAGACTCACTGAGACAACTGTGGCCATAGTGCACCATGAAGTCTGCTCCCAGGGCGCGTGCGGTGAAGTCGTCCACACAGCAAGCTCCGTACGTCACGTCCCCCATCACAATGGTGTCTGCCTCTGTGAACCTAAGAGAGAGCACATAACCACCGATCAGCACAACGGACCGCCCCCTGATCGTAACCGTGGAGATGAATAGACACAGCACTCACAGCATGGGACAATCCTGATAGAGCCTGGAGATCAATCCCCCGTCTCTCTTCATACAAGACTACTGTATCTACCAGCCACTGTGCCTGGGCACTGTCACTGACTGGAGGGTGTGTGTGTGTGCGTGTGTGTGTGTAAAGATGATTCTCAATTTGGTGGAGCTGTCAAAAAAGTGACGTCACTGAAGCATAAGAATAGGATACCAGTCAGTCTGAATCAAGCCAATAGACATAAGCTTATAACGTGGAAGTAATAAAGGGAAGTGGACATAAGCAGATTAGGGGGAAGGGTGGCATGGGGTCTAACATATGGATGGGCCAATCAGAGTCAGGCTCAGTGACAGATGATAGGACTGCTGTACCCCATATAGCATATAAACACACTCAGTGGCCTAATTTAAGAGAGTAGGCTCAGGCTGTGTGTGTATGTATGTATGTATGTATGTATGTATGCATATATGTGTGTACAGTGCATTCGGGAAGTATTCAGACCCCTTCACTTTTTCCAAATGTTGTTGTATCATAGACTCAATTTAAATTGTATTAAATTAAAATAATTTGCCATTAATCCACACACAATCCCAGAATGACAAAGCGAAAACGTTTTTTTAAATATCTGTAAATGTATTACAATTTAAATAGCCCATGTAATTAAAATGAGAGAAAATGAGCTACAAAAAGAGTCCATCTTAATGCTTAATGCATAATAGTTAATGTAACTTTGGAATATATATATATATATATGTTTTTATAGAGTCTCATATTTGCATAGGAGTCAAGTGTGTAATTGATTCCTATGCTAATCACAGAATAAATGTTGCATTTTAGCTCATTTTAAGAGTGTCATTGCAAAGGGTCTGAATACTTATGTAAATGAGGTATTTCTGTATTTAAATGTTTATATATTTACTGAAAAAAAAAAAAAGTGGTTTCGCTCATTCTGGGGTATTTTGTGTGGATTGATGGCAAATTATTTTTAATTTAATCCATTTTAAATTGAGGCTATAATACAACAATATGTGGAAGAAGGGGTATATGTACGTATGTATGTATGTATGTATGTGTGTATGTATGTATGTATGTATGTATGTATGTATGTATGTATGTATGTACTCCACTCCAAACGTACTCCATTTTAAATTGAGGCTATAATACAACAACATGTGGTAAAAGGGGTCTGAATACTTTCCGAATGCTCTGTCTGTCTGTGTATGTGTGTGTGTATGTATATGTACGTATGTATGTATGTACGTACGCACGCACGCAAGCACGTACGTACATGTATGTATGTATGTATGCATGTATGCATGTATGTATGTATGTATATGTATGTATGTATGTATGTGTACGTGTGTTTGTGTTTCATAGAAAAGGTCCTCGCATTCTGTGGGGCACACAACTGAACTCCTACATGTGTAGAGTAGGCATTTTTCTGTGTGAATAAATGTAATAGGCCTACAAGCAAATTAATTCTGCATCTCATCATGCCATAATTTCCTGGGCATTAAAATGTAAAACAAACTCATAAATGCTGTATAAAAGGAAGGGGAGGGTGCAGAACGCCGGGAGTAGGTGTAAATGGAGGAGGAAAGCAGAAGGACCCAGTGCCAGAGCTGGAGGGGAGGGTGAAGGTGAGGCTGCTGCTGCTACTGTTGTTGTTGTTTCTGGGCTGTTTTCAAATGTTTAGGCAAGGCCGAACAGGTCTTATTCATAGTAAAACTGGGGTATACAGGAGATGGTAGTTACATAGGGTTGGGTACCGAAAATCGGTACCGGTATATACCGGTTACTTTACATTCGGTAACTACCGTACCGAATTGCAAAGGAGATTTCGGTACCTCATTTCGGTACTTTTCTATATCGCCCCCTGGTGTCCGGTGTCATGCAACAGTCAACTGGTGACTCGTGACGTGACATCGCTTGTTAAATTTCCACTCAGTGCTATTCACTTATAATTCTAAGCTCACAAACTGACACAGGACAGCTGGCGTCTCTCTGTCACGAGACGCTTGACGGTTCAAACTGACAGTTTGTCAAGTAGTAAATCCCAAGTCAGAAAGCGGCTGGTTGGCTCGGCCAAGGGAGCTCGTAGACTAACCGACAGTTACCCCGTTTTCGTGGTTGACAGACTCGGTTTGACAACGCAGCCACGGAAGCTAGTAGTAGTAGTAGTAGCTATTTTGCTAGTGTTCGTAAATTCGTCTGCGTTCGTACATTCGCTCCGAGAGCGCCGAAGCGCACACTGGGTCCGACGTCATAAAGGGACCGAGCGCTTCGATTGGACGAGAGGCGTTCCACGAGTGCTGGTCAGAGTTCCAGCGCGACTTCACGAGCGTAGTACAGTGAAATATACACTCAAATATAAATAAATAAAAAGAAAACTCCCACATCAGCAATTCTTTTGCAAAAAGATCAGCATATTTGCCTTCTCTGGCAAAATACTCTCTTGACTTTTTTATTGTCATTTTGACTTTTGTTTTGTTTTGACATAATTGTCTAATGGCACAGATTTATAAACATAAAGTAAACAAATATTGTTTTCACGTCACTTTACCTGAAACAGGGAGATTCCACAGTATAAAAGGAATGCAGTCCCTTGACCACAAACCTGGTAACAGCCCTGTGAATTTCCTCCACCTTGTCAAAGTTCCCTTCTTTGCCAAGGTGAATGGCGTCTGAGAGATTCAGTATATTTCAGAGTGTATATTTCACTGTAATATTATATATATGTATATTGTGCCTCAGTCAGCAGGAGTTTTATTTTCATTTATTTTAATTTGAGTGTATATTTAACTAATATATATTGTGCCTCAGCAATAAAAAAGTGAAAAGCTGTTTAATGTTGTCGACCGTGTTATTATTATATATATATATATGTCATTTAAAAAAATCTAAAGTACCGAATTAAGTACCGTTTCGGTACCGTTTTTAAAGTATCGGTTAGGTACCGGTACCGGATAAAACCCAAACGATACCCAACCCTATAGTTACACTGCAAAAACCAAAGATGAAATATCTTCAATCAAGCCAGAATATGCTTGTTTTTTGTCTGACAAGATATTTCTTCTTACCAGGCATGTAGATTTAAAGATATGTGACACGGTCTGGTGAAAAGGTCCGCATGTCGGCAATTCTCAAGTCGCGCAAATGACCAAAAAGCCTCTTTAAAAAAAAAATGGACAGTGTGATCATCTAATGATGTGTAGTTATGTGTTTTTAGCACGTTGATGTTCTAGCAGCATGTTGTGATGTGCTAAACATGCAGTTAGATGCTCATAGCGATGTACCTTCTTAGCTGATAGCTACTAGCAGCTGTTTTGTGCGTTTTGATTCTGAGCAAGATTCTCCGGTATTTGCGTTGAGGTGTACCACCATTCAAATAAGCATAACTATTTCACTGCATGACACATTATTTGAAAGCTTACAATCTGCACTTTCATAATCTGGAAAGAAACTGAAAAATGACCTTGCCCTTCATGTGGACTTTTTCACCAGACCCTGTCACATTATTTCCTAAACATATGAACTTTTTGCAGTGTATGGACCTATATACCAACCTCCTTTTCACTAATATCAACTGTTTGCCGAGTGCTGCCCAGAATCTGAACACAGCCTACTCTACATCTTAGTGAGTTTACTCTCACCTCTTTAGGTCTCTCCATCTCTGGGTGCCAGTGGAGAACGGTGGAGGTAGAATGGAATATGGAATGATATCGAATGATTTCACATATGCTTGATACCGTTCCTCATTTCATACCATGCATTAACCATGAGGCGTCCTCCAGTTTATTTCTGCTTCCACCAGCCTCCCCCTGCTGGGTGTCCATTGTACCTACCTTTGCTATCTAGTTTAACAGGAGGGGCTCAGACTCTCTGTTCCACATTACACCTCTCTACTACTTCTCTGCTCTCTCTCCTCTCTACTCCCTCGCTTTTGCTCTCTCCTCTCTCTTAGCTTCGACCAACGACCAACAGCCAGCCTTAAAAGAGGGGCACTAACTCTATTTATTTCTCTCCTTCCAGTCCCCATATCCACCTCTCTTTCATAAGAGGGGCAGTGACTCTCTCTCTCTTCCTTTCTCTCTCTCTCACCAATACTCATGTCACTTCTCCTCTAATGGCTGCTCTCATGTGAAGGACACTACAGGCCACCTGAGCCTCGTGAAACATGTGGAGACGGATGGAGGGAACTCATCTGGTAAATAAATATTTGCCATAGGAGATTTGATTTGCTTATCCTTTCTCTCGTCAAGGTCTTGATGCAGTCTCTCTCTCTCTCTCACACTCACACTCTCTCTCTCTCTCTCTCTCTCTCTCTCTCTCTCTCTCTCTCTCTCTCTCTCTCTCTCACACACACACACACACAAGAGAGAGCGATGGTGATAATGGGAGACTAACAACTAGTCTAATCCCTTCGTTAGTTTGAGATCTGAGGGTCTGCCTGTGCATGAGGTCTCCTCAAATTCTGGGGCCGGCGTTCTTTTAAAGCATTCTAATGACATTGTTAGTGCTGCATAAATGTGTCTCCCGGCTAAAAATATACAGCTACTGTACTCCAGCAGAATACTGACGAGTTATGCGCTGTAATTTACAGTTACATTACACTGCCACATCTACAATGCAAACTAAGGCACCGCAGAAGATTACAGTATCTAATCAACCATCTATCTGCAAGAAATACCATTATCATTCTTATGATAATTCCATCTTCGTAGCGCTGCTATACACATCTCATTATTTTTCAGTGAGTGAGCGAGCTGAAATTCCCTGGTAATCAATGCGTGAATCGGATTATGAGGCCCATGTGAGAGATGTGACACCACCTGAGACCGGGCCCGAGTAATTACAGCGAGACCAGGAACCCTGATCCCACTGTTTGGAAGAGAGGGAGGGAGGAAGAGAGATAGAGGGAGGGAGAGTAAAAGGAGAGAGAAAGAGAGAGAGAGAGGAAAACGAGCTAGGTGTCAGCGTTTACTGCAACCCTCAGGCCTCATCCCACACAGGACATATAAATGATCCACAGAGATAGCACGTCCCTCCTTCTCTCTTTCTCTCTCTCACTCCCTCCCTCTCCTTCTGTATATAACTCCCCCCCACACACACACACACACCCCCCCCCCCGCTCCAATATCATCATCACATTTTCTGATGACACCGCTCGTCCTGGTCACCAGCATCAATGAGCCAGCCTACAGGGAGGAGGTCGGAGCCCTGGCAGAATGGTTCCAGGACCTCCACAACCTCTCCCTCTCCACACCAGTAAAACCCAAGGAAATGATCGTGGACGATAGGAGGTAGAGGCGCCGGTCCAGCTGCTGCATCACCGCCTGGTGTGTGGCGGCTGTACAGCTCTCGACCGCAAAGGCTCTGCAGACGGTGGTGGAGACAGCTCAGTCCATCACTGGGGGTTAGCTCCCAGCCATTCAGGACATCTACACCAGGCGGTGTCTGAGGCAAATCCGGGGGGGATCACCAAGGACCTCAGTCACCCCCAGCCACAGCCTGTTCTCTCTTCTACTGCCAGACAGGCATCGGCCGTTTCTAGACAGTTTCTACCTCCAGGCCATAAACCTAGCAGCTCGTCGGCACTACTAGTTGCTCACCTGCACCGAAGACAATTTGCACGGACTGTCTGCACATCAACCATAGACACACTTGCTCGCATACTGCTCACTGCTGCTATTTACTGTATTACTATTTACTGTACCGTGGTGGGCTGCATCTCGGGGGGGGACGAGGCGGCGTACAGGGATGAGGTGGAGCAGCTGGGCAAGCTGTGCAAGGTTAACAACCTGCTGCTGAACCAGTTAAAGACCCAGGAAATCATCGTGGACTTCAGGAGGAAAGAAATCTGAGGTCCAGCCCCTGCTAGTCGATGGAGGGAGCGTGGAGAGAGTCTCAACTCTCCGATTCCTGGGGGTGCACATACAGGAGGACCTGTCCTGGAGGACCAACACAGCAGCCATCATCAAGAAGGCACAACAGCGGCTCTACTTCCTGAGAGTCCTCAGGAAATACCACCTCAGACAGGAGCTGCTTGTGACCTTTTACCGCTGCACAGTGGAGAGCATCCTCACCTATTGCATTTGCGTGTGGTTCTCCAGCTGCACAGCCGCAGAGAGGAAAGCGCTACAGAGAGTCGTGAGATCGGCCCAGAAGATCATCGGCGCCCCCCTCCCCTCTCTGGAAGAGCTGTACAACACACGCTGCCTCAGGAAGGCCACCAAGATCTCCAGGGACCCATCCCACCCTGGTAACGAACACTTTGTTAGGCTGCGCTCAGGCAGGCGGTTCAGGACCATGTCCGCACGGACAAATAGACTGAAGCTCAGCTTCTACCCTAGGGCCATTCAGGCCCTGAACACAGCAAAGACCTAGGTTCTAGGCCCTGGACAATCTAGACAACTTGATGGCAGCTACTAGATTGTAAACATAAGTGCAATATTGAAATACAACTGTGAACTAGGGCTGTTACGATTATTCGACGTCATCGACGTCATCGATTACGTCAATACGTCGGTTGCCGTAAAATGCGTCGGTTAGTCGTAAAAAACAACATGGCTGCGACCAGTGCAAACACGGAGGCAGAGCTGGCCTACTCGAGCTGGCGGCTAAAAGACTTCGCCCACGATCGTCCAAAGTATGGGAGTACTTTACAAAAAAAGAAACCAATGGCAATGTGGTGGTCTGTAAACTGTGCAAAAATGAATTGGCCTATCACAGCAGTACGACTGCAATGAACGAGCACCTCAAGCGAAAGCATCCTGGAGCGCTTTGTGAAGACAGCCGCAAGCTAGCACCGTAAGTCAGCGTTGTATTTCTGTTCACTTTTCCGGCCGTGTATCAGTGAAAAATGGATAGCTACTAGCTGGCTAGCTACGGTAGCCTTACTAGCCTATTGTTATTGTGGTGCTCGCACCTACTGTACGTTATCTAGCTCGTAGCTCGCATGCTACGTTAGCATCAATTTAGCTAATCATAACATAGCAGCGAGAGTAACGTTAGCTATGTAGCTGGCTAGCTACGGTAGCCTTACTAGCCTATTGTTATTGTGGTGCTCGCACCTACTGTACGTTATCTAGCTCGTAGCTCGCATGCTACGTTAGCATCAATTTAGCTATTCATAACATAGCAGCGAGAGTAAAGTTAGCTAGCCATGTAGCTACTAGCTAGCTATGTGTTGTGGTGATGGACAGACTTCTAAATGGCCATGTTGGCTAAACATAGCAGTGAGGTGGACATTAAGGGGCCTACACATGATAAGAAATGTGTGCTTTTTTTATTTTCAGGAAGCAAAGCAGTGTGGAAAACTTTTTCCACAAAAAGAGCACAACTCCATGCACACCCCAGATGGCTGCTCAGCTTTCTAACAGCATCTTACAGATGATCGTCAAGGACATGAGACCTGTTGCTATTGTGGAGGGTCAAGGCTTTCGTGAGATGATCAACACATTTGAAGTTAACTTTTATATTTTATAATATTATATTTTATGTTGAGATTGTTATTGTTAAAGATTGTTACTGAGAGTATACGGTATTCCGGTTAGAATGTCACTTTTTTACAGAATTTACTGCATTCCTTGCACTTTTCCTTTTACTTGAAGTTAACTTTTATATTTTATAATATAATATTTTATGTTGGACTGTAAGAAAGAGAGGATCTTTTTTGTTGTGTGGAATATTGCCCTGCAGTGCAAGAATAATTGAATAAAATACTGAAATGTTGATAAGAGAAGTTTTTGACATTTATTTGGGGAAAATTAAGTGATACATTAATCGAACAGCAAAAAAATAATCGTTAGACTAACCGTTAAATTAGTCGTTAGAATAACCGACTAATCGACAAAATAATCGTTAGATTAATCGTTAGAAAAATAGTCGTTTGGGACAGCCCTACTGTGAACATTTCAAACCTGCTAACTGTGACACTTTAAATGAATGTGCAACAATACTATGTGCAATATGACAACCCTTGTGTACATAAGGTTCAGATTAGGGATGCACCGAACATTCGGCCACCGAATGTATTCGGCCGAATATCGCAAAATAAAGCACATTCGGTATTCGGCCGAATGTGTGAAAACACCGAATGTTTACCACCGAATAGTGTGCGTGTTTTGATAACGCAATACAATTAAATATAACTCTCAACAGGCGCGCGGCGCGAGGCGACGCGCTTTCAAAACTGGCTGCGTTCGTAAATTCACTCAGGAAATCCGATCAGCACTCGTGGAATGCCTCTCGTCCAATCAAATGACTCGGTTTCTCTATGACGTCGGGCCCAGTGTGCGCTCCAGCGCTCTCAGAGCGACTTTACGAACGCAACCTTACACTCATCTAGCTAGTTAGCTTAGCAGTCGTAGCTCAATTTAAAATTGGAGTGAGAAGCAGAGTTGTTGTCTTGTTGAAAACATATTCAGACTCCCCAGCTGTTCTACACGAGTTTATGACATGCAGCTGTATCATGCGGTGGTTTCTATGCAAACCAGAGACTATAAAAACAAAAGATATTCATTCTGAAATAACATGAACTATTATCCTTACACTCAGGTGGACTCAATTCAACTTGTTGAATGACTTGTTGAAGACATTTAGCATTTGACCTAATTTTAAGAGTGACAAAGGGTCTGAATACTTATGTACATGAGGTATTTCTGTATTTACATTTTAATACATTTGCAAACACTAAAAAACGTTTTTACTTAGATTATGGGGTACTGTGTGTGGATTGATGGCAAATCTATTAAAAAATGTGAAAAAAAGTGAAGGGGTCTAAATACTTTCTGAAGCCTATGTAGAGACAAATCATGAATATCATATGAATAAAAAGCAAAATGTATTTAGTTTATGCAATGATAAAATTAAAAACTGCCGATACACATTCGGTATTCGGCCAAGTGTTTCCTTAAATTCGGCCTCGGCCTCGGCCAAGAATTTTCATTTCGGTGCATCCCTAGTTCAGATATAGGAAAAGTTAGGATATTTATAGCATAGAGTACAGCACAGTGTTTTATTGTATAGTATAGTAGTATAGTATAGTAGATAGTGTACATAGCCTTTATTTATGTAAACCAGCTCTTTCCCTTTTTTATTTTACCCTGGGCCCTTTTGTTTTTAGTCTTTTTCCAAGCACCAGGGGAGCCCCCCCTCCTAAATTTCGTTGTATGGTACCTGTACTGTATTAATGACAAATAAAGACCATTCCATTCCATTCCATTCCATATTACTGTATTGTATTGCATGGCTCACTTTATCCTACACTCATTGCTTCATTGTCGATTACCGTACACTTATTGCCTATTGGGTTATAATTCCATTTGTTTTCTTACTTCCTGATATTTGTATTGTTTCATTTTAATTTTAATACATTTTTTATTTAAATTAATTCATTTTTCATTTGTATACCATTTTTATTGTACAACGTACAACCTGTATCCTGTACATAATATGATGACCGATACACTTTGACATCCCTCACTCTTGTGCCCTCACTCCTGCACTAAGCCTCCTCAATGTGGTGTATCTGCACTGGTTCTGCCCAATCTCAGGCTCTTCGGCTGAAAAAGAACTGAACTGTCATTAAGATGTAATTAAGACGTCGCAGAAAACTGTGAACTCATAACAGCCCTGGTTCATTAGGAAGTCTGATAAATATGAGTGAACCTCACTGAGTTTGTCAAAATAACCACAGAGAGAGGAGGGTATGTGATACATAGCACGCACCTTGCAAGTAACACACACACACACACACACACACACACACACACACAGCTGGAGTGAAGGGACTAAAGTAAAGTCGTCATTAATGATCAGCAGGGAAGGTTACATTGTCACAAGGCTGAGATGAAACTAGATCCATCCACTTGACGCTGTATAAAGATGAAATCCTTGCCTGACGTTTCATCAGAGCCCCGGTATAGGAGAGGGGCTTGCCGGGCTCGGACTCCAGCTCTCTCCGGTTTTCATAGCAGACACAGAAAAGTGGTGAACAAACAGACACGCAGATTGACGAAGTCCCCCGCCATCCCGAATCAGAGAATCACACTGAAACCACTTCCTGCTTGATGAAGATTAATTGTCTGTGCTTTCGCTAACACAGTGCTTTAATTTGTTTGAATAGGAGCTGACTGGCCACTTGAGTTGTTCAGAGAGCCACTGGTGCCACTTCCTGCCGCACTCCACTCAAGACGGATGGCATTTTGATGCAGATGTGTATGTGCTTAGTAGTCAGACTTCCACGGCTTTCAAACAGGAGTCACGACTACCCGACTACTTCCAGACAGCAATGCAGACAAACGAAGCTGGTTGAACCAGGAAAGACCGATCTGGGAGCCACTGCACCTCGTCAACTCTCATGCAATGGGCTCTCAATGTGAGAGTATGTAAAGAACTTCCTACCTGCCTGTCACAGACCTGCAGGCTTTTAGAAAGCAGTCACGCTGAGCGGGCGGCGCACACGCCTGCTGCTAATCCATGACGCCTCGTTTCATGCTCTGGCCTCCTCTACGCCGTGCTGGCTTTTGATCCATCTCATTCGCGTCTGGCCAGCTCTTGTTCCACCGGTTCACCTGTCGACTGCTCCGATGCTCGACCTGTTACCATGGTTGTCTGCTCTCTTGTTTTCCAGCTGTGCTGCTGGCTGTTACCGGTCACCATGGTCGTGCCTCCGCTATACCTCATAGAATTGTTCTCTCTCGTCTCTTTCTTTCTGAAAAGTTTTTTTGGGGGGGTGTTGAAACAGCCTATTCTTCAAGGCTTACTCACGGTTGCATGTTGTGCAGGCTTTAAGCAAACTAGCAGGGCAGTGGGACATGAAACCACCGTGGCTCAGAACCAAGAAGGAAAGAGAACGAAGAGGAAGCAACGTCAACAGGACACCACCACACCGTCAACATCCTCGGGGCCGGCCTACACATGTAACATCTGCGGCCGAGTCTGCCTCTCATGGATTGAACTGCACAGCCACAGAAGACGCTGTGCTAAATCTTAACTCTCAGGCACAAGAAATCTATGGTCTTCCGACACTGAGATGCCAACGACGATGCCGTCACTCAGGTTCCGACTGAGTTTGTAGTTTCAACTTCAACTTTCCATTGCACTGAAGACACAGCTCCTTCTATCTAGCTCTGACTGGTTTCATATGAAACTTGCTGGACTCACTGACTTACTCTGACTTATAATCTGATTTATGTAACAACACTGCTGTACGTTTTTTCCATCTACTGGAAAGCTTTCAATGTCCCAACGGGTTGGTGTCATCTGTGTAACTAAGAATAGTTTCTCTCCCTTCTTCCTCTATCAGTGGTCTCTGCAGGCTACCCTCCTGGTTCCCACCGGTCCTGAATGCTGTTGTGGGGGATGTGTTGACATTCCTGAGTACTTAGGTGATTCAACCTCTGCACATTGCAAGATGCAGCTACATCGCAGGTTCCCAGATGCGGCAGGCTACACGGCCCGTCCGTCGTGGGAAATCTCTGCCGTGCCAGTCGCGTCTCCAACTCAGCTGCTTCAGCTGGCTACCCGTGTTGTCGGATCTTCACTGCAAGCCAATGCCCAAGCCGGCGATTTTCTGGACCAGCCCCAAGAATCTCTCTCCTCAAGAGTTAGAATTATTAACCTCCCTCTGTGTACTTTGGTTAGTTACGGTGTTAAAACTGCTTCCTGCTTCAATAAGCAGGCCTGAATTCGAAAAGCATTAGAAAAGCGTCTGCTAAATGGCAAAATTATTATTAATTATTAAAATTATTAATTCACTATTGTTCGGTCTGGGCTGTAAATTACCTCCTACTTGCCTGTCATGCACCTGCTGTCTTTCAGAAACCCCTCATGCTCTATGCTCTCTAACATTGGGTGTTCCATTACTCACAAGACCCACATACTGGAACAGTGGAATGTTCCAGTCAGTTGAAACAAAACATTTCACAACAAATTAGTCTTTAAAGGAGCCTATTCAGACAGCAAATACATGGGGAGAAAACTCAGAAATCCATGTGCTTAGCTATAATATGGCCCATTGCTGTCATGGTGATTTATGAACAGCAAAAATATTATAATCTCTCAGCTGCGTGCCACAGTGCTCCGAGATACCCCTCACCCCTCAAGCTCTGAGACTGTGTGTGTGTGTGTGTGTGTGCGTACATGCAATCATGCGTGTGCGTGCGTGTGTGTGCTGCAGGGAAGAGGGGAAGGGGGCTTTTATTGTAACAATGCATCAAATCATTATGTCTATTTGTATAAAACATTGCAGCTAACCTGCTAGTATTACATAAAGATCAAGCACTTATCATTGCGTGAAATCAATCCATATCCACGCCTTGGAGCCTTGGAGCTGGCTGGTGGCCATGTTGAAAAATGGCTGCCAGGAAATGCAGAGAAATCGACCACGGCCTGTGTAGATGAATATCCCTTTGAGAGGAGTACATTCTTCCTAGCTGTGTGGAAAAGTGTGGTGCTTCTATCACCGAGGGCAACCACGATCCATCACATGTCTACCTTACCATCAGTCCACTGGTGAAAAACAGCATGTTATGGTAGAGCGAGGAATCTGTACAGGAGTATGTCAACAGAACAGAGAAGTCTGAGGCCATTCTCTCTAGGTCTAATATTAGAGGAGCCAGGGGAACGGTCTCAGGAGAGCACCGACAGACAGCCAGGTCAGCAGAGGTCGGCTTAGGAAGGAGTGCTCTGTCACACCTGCATGGGAGACCTCTGACAGACTTCAGAAACCTTTACAGAGTGTGTGTGACAGCTGTGTCTACCTTCCTGCGACAATATCCACAGACACACACACACACACACACACACACACACACACACATCCTACATCACTCAACTTTTCCTCATAGACAAAAATCTGGTTATGGGCGTGAAATATTTATATCCCAGACCTGGTGACGGCTCATCTTTCATTTCATTACGTCTCAGACATGATCTGTGTATGCGGGCGGAGTGGGCCTGCGCACGGGGGCTATGGAGGGGGAAAAGGGAGGAGGGGATATTGGCAAAGGGAAGAAGAGGCACTTCACTCGGTAGCGGGGCAACTCGGCAGAGAGGAACCCTTGTTATTTTCTCTTTAAAATAATTGAGTTATATGGAGAGGGGAGGAAGAAAGTCAAAAGAGGAAAGAAGCTAAATGAAAGTCTTGTGAGCAGAGTTACTGTCTGGGAAAGGAAATGACAGAGGGGGGAAAAAAAGAAAAAAAAAGAAAAGTGACTTGAAAAGCAGATAAGGAGGAGGGTGGAAGGGAGGGAGACAGAGAGAGACAGAGGGAGAGAGAGAGAGTGAGCAGAAGGCAGCCCACGATGGCGGAGCGTTAGGGCAGATGAGCTGTTTGCTCTGGGGTTTGTAATATTAACAAATCTGATATCTGTAATCTTCTTTGCGCACACAGAACACAGAAAATACCCTGGAAAAAAATATACCCCTCGCCAAAAAGAAATCTGGCAGTGGGAATCACGCTGGGGGATTCAATCTCTCCTTCTCTCTCTCTCTCTCTCTCCTTTTTTCTCTTTCCCTCACACATACCCCCCAGCCTCTGGCCTCTGTAGGGTACTTTCTCTCTCTCCCTTTCTTTTTCTCCCCCTCTCTCTTCAGACCCCATAGTGTGTGACAGTGGTATATACGGCAAGTGGTAGTGGTATATATGGCAAACAGTGACATACAATGAGTAGGAGGTGGGAGGATGGGGGTGGGGGTGGGTGTTGATGCTAAGACAGATGTTTTCAATAACACCATTAGATAATCCTTTAACTCCCCTGAGTATTTCTGAGTGTCTCATCTATTTGTCTTGCCTCGTTATCAAAACCTCATGAGCCGGGTTCATTACGTAAAAGCCTACAGATACGGGCCAAGATACGAGCCTCTGCACTGCACAGCACATTCAGACCAGCACCAATCCAAATTAGAGTCACAAAACAAACAACAAAACAACACAGAAACAAAGACAATTATGATGATGAGATTCCGATATTAGCATCATTCAGAACTGGGGGGGTTGAAACTAAAAAGGTACAGGTGGGTCATATCTCTACGGGATCTCCAAAAACAAAAACAATGTTTACAGTCCTGTTATCAGATCTCATAAAGAGTGGGAACAGGAGAGCACACAGGTGGGAGCAAGGAGAGGGCATTTACTGCTACTGAACCACGAGTTAGCTGCTGCTGTTGTTATTACGACTGCAACTCCAACCCTTCACCCCTCTCTCTGCTTAGCCCCCTTAGTTGAATTAGTCAGAACACTTGAGAGTTTCTGAATGCCCTGATATGAATGACATTTTCACAGACAAATGTAAAATTCATCAGCTTGAAGACAAAAAATGAGCATTACATGAAAATTCATAACCCTTTGCTTAGTAATAAGAGCAAGCAGACTGGGACACTCGACACACTCTGGTGAAAAATATACTGCATTCTCGCACAGTTTTCCCACACGAATTTTCCATGCCCAGAAGGGCTAAGAACAACTGTGAGACAAAATGACTACAAGGAGATATCGCAGTAGAGATTGATGGGGTTTACTTCATCACCCCCCTCCTCCTCCTCCAACCTCCCTCTATCATCTATCTGTCACTCTATTCCCTCAAGTCATATGACAGTCCCTCTCCTCCTCTCTCACAACTCCCCCACTTCATTTGAACAACTTGTTTGGGCTTCTCTCCTCTCTTCCCACTCCTTATCTTCATTTCCTGTTTCATCCATCACTCCATCCAGCCATCTTACCATCTGGGTTGACTGAACTACACTTCACCATTACTCATTACTCTGCTGCATCCCTCCCCCTTTTAGGTTTGCTCTTCATTTGCTCCCTCTGCCCATAAGGTCATCCTTTCATTCCTTCCCTCTCTCTTTCAGGAGCACACGTGCCATGAGTAACCTTTTCCAGGGAGGAATGTTGTGTTACACACAATTAGAGCACTCTCATCAGTTTACAATAATATATCTGCCCATGACTGGGCGTTGTTTACATTATAACGATTATGTTAGAAGAGATAGACAATACACAGCTCTTATTGGTTTAAAACATTCTAGTGGGTTTACAAACAGCGACTTCCAATTTAGTAAAAAATAAATAAAATAGGGTGAACATCGTCACACAATGTTTTCAAATTACCAGTATTCAGCCACACAATTTGCATATTTTTCCAATTCTATTGTATGTACCTGGGGTGGTTGGAACCTTCACCCTCTCCAGTGCTGCACCCAGCACTCCTCATCTTTGAAAAATGTTAACCTTCTTTCTTCTTAATTTTTCTCCAAAAACAAACAATATATTTGAATAGGAGGGTCTGGGTCGCTGCGTGGGTCAGCTCCCATACGCAAAACAAACCCTGCGAAGTCAGTCTTTATGTGTAAGCAATTACATGTTAGTGCATTCTGAGAAAAACAAACCAAGACAAACCAAAACCATTCAACTGGACAAAAACTAAACAAACAAAAGATACATTTTGCCAACCTGAAATATTTTCCATAATTATGTAACATTAAATTTGATTTATAGATGAAGTCAGCAAATAGCCTATATGTTGTAATCAAACAGCTATTTTTTATATATTTTATTTTGTTTAACAATAATTCCCCTACCCCTCCTCCCTCTTCCATAACTGCAAATCACGACACGAGCAAAATCTGATTAAATCTGCAATGCTACACTCATTGCTCAAGTGTTCCGGCATGATCTTGTGTGGGCGGTAAGATCACGTTTTAAATAAAGTGTTTTAATCAGAGCGTAAACTTCTACTACACAACAATAACAACATAATGTCCCTACATACTGTTTGCCCTAAAGCTAACTGCAGCTTCTGGAACACAAAAGATTTGAGGTAGAGTGGAAGGAGGGAGAGTAGCAGATCAGCTCACAAAGAACGGAAAGGAGGTTTATATTTTTAAATGAAGATATAACTTGGTACAACTCGTGTTTAGAAAATACCTTTATCTACTCTCACATATTTTGTTGTAGTCTTCAAATGAAGCTCTTAAATTAACCGTAATTAAAGCTCTTATCTGTAAAATGGGCATTCATGGCTGTGGTTTGACAGGCCTATTTGTGACTAGGGATGTCCCGATCCCATTTTTTCACTACCAATACCGATACCTGGGCTTCAGGTATCTGCGATACCGATATCAATCCGATATTTGTATTTATTGTTTTACTCCTTGTTATTAGATGTTTCCCTGATGATGGGCGGGGGAGAGTTTGCAGGAAGTGTCAACACTAGATATTACAACTTGATTAAGATTACTGATGATACAGTATTTAGAGTTTACCTATGCACAATGGAAAAACACATCCTATCACTCCTGAATAATAACAAATACTTCCCCAGTATATAGTCCACAACAACAGTTGGCTATTAAAGACTGCCAGCCTTTATTCAAGCAACAAAACAGCACTCTGCAGTACTCAGTGACCAACTGGTTTACAGTTAAAACAATTTAAACTGCAACATTCAGCATTGTAAAAAAAAAAAAGAGTTACTGTCTGATTTCTAGTTTTAGTGCCTTCATGTTTTTATTCTATTTATCTTCTCTTACAAATGGCAAATCAATTATAGCACCCTTTTTAGAAGTGTAGCCTAGTGACGCTGCTGGTGAGACCAGAAACCAGTCCCAGAATCAAAGGGGTGTCAACAATATCTGCTTTTCGTTTTTTTCACAACAGGCAATTTGTTTTAAGTACCACTCGATATAATATACAACAGTTTAACGATCACTAAATACTTATAATCTGTGGGTTGGACTCACTGTTGCCAGAGGCTACCGGTAAGTGATACCTGGCTTGTAAACATACTTTCGTTTTAGAACGAAACGTTAGCCACTAGCTGTTAGCAGCGTTTTTAGCAGTCACCATTCTTGAGCAAAACATTGATACAAACAAAGATTCAAATACTTGTGTCGTCTTGAATTTTTTTCCGAATGTATGACGCATCATTTGAAAGCTTACCATCTGTAGTTTCAGACTATGTAAACAACCGAAAAATTACGTAAACAAATGGTTTATGATTTCACCAGCTAGCATCATGACATTGTCAGACTCATTACACACAGGTAGCTACTAGCCAACTCTCATGCTCATGACCACTGACTACTACTGTTGTCATCACGTGAGTGACACGCCGGATCGCAAGCCCCAGATCGCTGCCTATTTTTTCTCTGGTGCGATCTGCGATCCAGCATTCAGGACCAATATCGCGGCGATATGCGATATCAATATCGGATCGGGACATCCTTATTTGTGACTGTCTGAAGATTCACAATGACAGGTCAAAGAGGCACAATTGTATACTGCAGACTTGAGGATCCCCAGTATCTTTGGCTGTGTACTACCACAAATAAGGGTTGCAGTGCTATTAGCTTCAATGCTGCTACAAAGGCCTACAAGTTTGTCAGTTATTTTCAGTGTCACTTCTTTCCTGTGTCATTCACCTTTATTGCACATAACCTTTTTATGGATTGGTGTGTTACAATTCCTTTAGCTGTGTAGTTTTATTGAGTTAATAACAATGTCTGGACTAAATGTCATGTGAATAGCTGCAATATGTTTTTTTTTTTTTTTTTATGTGCTGAATACTTATTTACCCAACTGTATGTTGATTTAATTACTTAGTAAATAACTCCAAAAAGCCCACACACTGATGCCCTGGTCTCTCTCCTGGTCTCCCCCCTGGTCTCTCTCCTGGTCTCCCTCCTGGTCTCTCTCCTGGTCTCCCCCTGGTCTCCCCCCTGGTCTCTCTCCTGGTCTCTCTCCTGGTCTCCCCCTGGTCTCCCCCCGGTCTCTCTCCTGGTCTCCCCCCTGCTCTCTCTCCTGGTCTCCCCCTGGTCTCTCTCCTGGTCTCTCTCCTGGTCTCTCTCCTGGTCTCCCCCCTGCTCTCTCTCCTGGTCTCCCCCTGGTCTCTCTCCTGGTCCCCCCCCCCGGTCTCTCTCCTGGTCTCCCCCCTGGTCTCTCTCCTGGTCTCCCCCTGGTCTCTCTCCTGGTCTCCCCCCGGTCTCTCTCCTGGTCTCTCTCCTGGTCTCCCCACTGGTCTCTCTCCTGGTCTCCCCCCTGGTCTCTGCCCTGGTCTCTGCCCTGGTCTCTCTCCTGATCTCTCTCCTGGTATCCCCCCTGGTCTCTCTCCTGGTCTCTCTCCTGGTCTCTCCACTGGTCTCTCTCCTGGTCTCCCCCTTGGTCTCCCCCCTGGTCTCTCCACTGGGCTCACAGTTTCCCTATGTAGGCTAATTAGCAAGCAACCATTTGCCTATTGGGCTTTCTTCTCCAGCTGGGCATGTTTCATTAAAGAACAGTGAGGGACAGAAAGGGCAGAATGTTAAGACCCGATATCCAATCTTGTAGGACCTGATCTTCGAGGAATGGTGTCCACAAAGACCATCTTGATTTTTTTTTTTTTTTTACTTTTGGAGTGCATCGATTGCATTGTTCGAGACAGCTTGGGCAATTTCCTAGGTGTTATCTGCCAAAGGATGTTATATTACACCCAGTATATCACCACCTATCAGTCTGTATATATACTGTAGAGTGAGAGAGGTTGATTTAGGGTGGCAAATATAACAGAGTGTATCGGGAGTGGTTCTCCTGGGCCTTTGGGCTTTGAGTTACAAGGGGGTGTGGCTGGCTCTCTTAACACGACTCCCATGGCGATTTCCCTTCCTGAAGTGAGGCTTCGTCCTCTTAATAGTTGATATAGCACAAGCAAGTATGGATGAATGCTTTATGGATCACTGGGCCCGATTTGTTAGACAGAAGATAAGGTTTCTATGTTGACTATATGAATGCATCACAGGCATTAATCACGTAGTTCCAAGTGCTTCGTAATTTCTTTCTTCCAGCTCACAGTTTGGGAGCCACTGAAGGATATATGCAACCCTGAGGCAAGTGCTTCACATCCATCTCTAGCCAAACTGTCTTGTACACTTGAGATGGAGTTTATGCCCGAGTGCTGGCTCTCTCCTCTTTAAGAAGTTTGGGTAGGCAGTGAGGGGGTGAGAGACTGCAATTGCAACATTGTATCAAAGGGCGGCTCGTGAGAGTTCCTAAAATGTAATAATAACTTAAATTCCTGTGCCAGTTTGTCTATTATTAAAACAGCCCACATCCGCCACAGCAAAGCTAACAAACCTCGCTAGCGAGGACAAAAGTGTTTGTGTGTTTTAAGACGTTTTGTCTGCAAATGTATCTAATAAAAAGGCAAACAGGGAGATTTATACGCAGAGGGAGAAAGTTGTTCATTATGACAGAGAAAGGAGGAAAGCACCGGGTTTAGTTACAGTTAACCGAGGAATGCTTAATCATTGGACATTGAGGGGTTTAGAGAGATCTAGAAGAGGTTTAGGTGGACAGTGGGACACGCATACAGGAGATTTAGGTGGACAGTGGGGGTGAAACACATACATACACATACACATACAGGAGGTTTAGGTGGGTAGTGAGGGGGTATGAGGCATCGACAGGACGT
>NC_137688.1:40324537-40347037 GCF_963989245.1 Nansenia antarctica
AGAACACCTCTAGCTCAGAAATAATATGGTTGATTTTGAGGTATGCTTCGGGTCATTGTCTTGCTGGAATACCCAACCTCTTCAACTTCAATTTCTGGACTGACCTTCGAACATTAGCCTCTAGAACAGGGGTCGGCAATAGGCGGCCCGTGGGCCATTGCTGGCCCATCACCAATAATATTTGGCCCAGCAGATTATTTTGAGAATCCACTTTTTTTTCTTTTTTTACAATATCGGACCGACAGTCCCACATATAGCGCCTATAATGTCCGAATAGAGAATCGACCTCCACCTGAATAATGCTTATTGTACTTTTATCCATGTTGAGAGTGAATGACACAGGGACAGACAATCAGGCAGCGAAGCGCACTGACGCTGAACCCCTCAAGGTGAATCATTAGTAGGTGGACAACGCGTGGTGCTGAAATAGTCGACATGCGGTGTGGTTTGAAAAAAATAACACGAGCTCACTAAACCATTCAAACGTAATGTTTACGTATATGTGACTGCAACACACATATGAACAGTAACAAAGCAAATTCTGTTTAATTTTCTGAAAAACATTGACAACAAAATCGGCGCAAACAAAAAGCATCTCCCATCGGTCACTATTTGCTTGATATCTGGTGATATGGACGTCACTTTAATCCGCAGGCAGTTCTCAAGGTTTTTATGCATCAATCGATTCCTCTCGTGCGTCTTTATCACATTCATTGACGAAAAGGACGACTCGCATGTATAGAAAGGGAACATTGTGAGCACGTAAAATGTGAGTCTCACAACGGCTTTGCATTGATGAAACCTGGTAGGATGAACTTAGTTCGCTGTCCATTCCTCTTTAAATGCCCTGTTTTCACCGTCAACTTTCATCTTTAGACCTTTGGAGAGTGACATTATGTTTCTCTTGCTAGCTAGCAGGTTAAATGTTTAGCTTACTTCACCCGACACGCAAACAACCAATCCAATAATAATGTGACCTTGTCTGGGAGGAGGGGGGAATAATTATTAGAACAAAAGTACCGGTATGTTAAATAATTATTAGAATAAGTTAGGCTGCTCTACATCGTCAGTCCACACATTTATTATTCAAAAATATGGAAAAGGGTGAAACTACGTTTCAACGTTGTTGAGAATCACAACACAAACTCGCTAGTCAAGCCAAAATACTGCAACGTAATGGATTGGACTGCTACCTAGTTAACTATAACACTACTTTACATTGTTAGCAGGCTCACAAAACAAGCTGTGTTAGTTGACTAGCGATGTGTACATTTTTCGAAAAAAAAGTCAAAGCATTAGAACGTGTCACATTTTTAAACAATCAATTACTTAAATTAGCCTTTGATTATGTTCGGGCCCGCCATCTAGTGGCTCAAAAAATTGCCGACCCCTGCTCTAGAATGTCATGATATTTGATGGAATCGATTCTTCCTTCCACCCGCACAATATTGCCTGTGCCCCCAACTGTTACACAACCCCAAAGCATAATGGATTGACCTCCATGCTTAACAGTTGGCACGGTGTTCTTCTCGACATGCTTCACCCTTTTTTCTCAAAACATACCTTCTTTGGTTGTGGCCAAAAACTTACATTTTGGTTTTGTCAGTCCAAAGCACATTGTTCCAATAGGCCTCAGGTTTCTCAAGGTTTTCTTTTGCATACTTCAGACAGCACAATTGTGTGTTGAGGTTGTAGGAAAGGCTTCTTTCTGGCAACTCTGCTATGTAGGTCTTTGTTGTTTAAGATACGCTGTATTGTTGTCCTGTGCACAACTAGACCGGTGTCTGCTACTCTTTTTTGTAGCTCTTTTGCTATGATGTGTGGGTTCTTCTGAGCATTTCTCACCAGATCTGGGGGCATTCTATGAGAAAATGTTCTTGGTATTCCAGATCTTGCTTTGACTTCAATTTTTCCATTTATTTTATTTTCTGATGATGTTTCTGACAGTGGAAATGGGTAGTTTGAAACATTGCAAGAGATTTTGTAGCCTTCTCCTTGATGGTGGAAGTGAACTATGCTGATTCTGACATCCTTGGACAACTGTTTAGAGGAACCCATGGTTTTTAACACCAGACACAACAGCCACCGCAGTCGGATACTTTAGAAGGCATGGAGTTACTTCAGAATATATAGTTCATGCCTGGAATTAGATTAATCTGACTCACTGAAGCCCTAACAAGTAGTATATCACCTTGGTCTGGGCCTTAGTAATCATCTTCTCAAAAGGTAACAAAGAATAATCCAAAAGGGTTCCCAAACTTTTGCACAGGACCCTTTTCCTTTTTTATCATTTAAAAACTCCACCTACATTTGCAGAAAGGTGTCATGTTTAACTTGAGCATTTAGTGTTCAGGTTTGCTTTCAATCACTTGGAGATTAATTGTAACAGACATTTAAACCAGGGGTGCCCAAATGTGTGCACCCCACTGTATAAAATCATTAGAACCCTTAACGGCCCTCTGTGATGAATAAAAGCTTCATGGTACTGTGTGATGGAGTGTTTGTGTGCAGTAGGGCCTGATGTGGACTGTAACAAGATGTAATTAACAAGAATAATGTCCCTGCCCTCTTCCGACCACGAAACGAGTGAAGCGGTGATAGCCGGTCCGTCCGTGGCGCATATATATGACAGCGCCACAATCGTCTCTCATTTTCTGCTGAGACCCAGATATGCTACGGCGGCGGCAGCAGGGAATTATGATAACAGACCTCGCTCACTTAATAACTGCAGAGTGGCCACACCAGGTCATATTCCCACACCGCAGGCACGACTCCATCAAGAACCAGGGCATGCAGCTGCTGTGTGTGTGTGTGTGTGTGTGTGTGTGTGTGTGTGTGTGTGTGTGTGTGTGTGCGCGCGTTTGTACAAGTGTTCAAACATCATCAGTGTGTGGTGATGGATGCTAGATGCAGTACATACCTCTCAATAATGTCTGAGATGACACAGGCGAACATCTGCAGGCCCTCTGGTAGCTGCAGTGCCACTGTAAAGCAGAGATAGGCCGAGGTTAGAGAAGCAGAGACAGGCACAAACAAATAAACAAAAAGACACACTTCCCCGTGATGATGACAAGATGATATCGAGCCGAAAGGCCCCGAAAGAAAAAAGAACGCGGACTAAATTACTTTTCAAATGATACAGCACGCGAGACAAACGGACATTGAGTTTTGCGATGAAGCTTTGGCAGGATATCTATTTTGTTCCCTCACAAGCGGGCATGCCCTTTGCAGAAATTCTAAGCAATTCTCAATGAGAAACCTGTCACTGGCAGAATGAACACCTTTCAGTTGCCCGGGCGGCCCAGACATTCTCTAGCCACCCCCGCACACGGTGGTCTTATCAGCAGCAGGGGCTGTATTGTGCACTCTCGCAAAAAGAAAGCTGGAGAGAAGCCGGGAGGGAGAGAAAAGTTGTTTATTATTCTAAGTTAAGTGAAGCGGGGGAAAAAAAACTCTTGCTGCGTTCAGGACATCAGCTCCAACACCAGAACACCAGGGGTTGCAGTCTGTATGACACAACATTCTTGATGATTTTATCATCATAGATACAGTACAGTCATTTATATTACATTTTTTACATTAAGCAGACGTCTTTATCCAAAGCGACTTATAACAAAGCACATTTGTCTAAAATAAGTGAATCATCTATATAATATCATTCATCATAAGCAAAACAAATCGATGGTCTGTCTAGGACCAGGGGCCGTTGGCAGTCACAATGCTAGAAGGAAGGAAGGATTACTTTTATTATTATTATTAGGCTATTATTTACAGTAGAGAGGGTGTACAGGGGGTAGTGGGGACGAAAAGGGTCTTTAGGAGGGACAGTCAGTCTATATCTGGGTACTTACTACAAAGTTATGACCACGCCCCCAGTTGTCCCCCTCATAATATGAAGGTAATAGACCAAACTCATTAATCAGCTACAGCTACAAGTCCTGTATGAACAATCAGAGAACATAAACATCAGTGCTCAAGTAGCTGGGCTTTACACACGCTATTTTATAGTCATAGCCTGAGTGCAGAAACATCATATGAAAATATTATGAAGGCCTGCAGCCTTTGGCTAAGTGTGAAATTCATTATTTCAGTTGATGCAAGAGCTTGATTCTTATTGTTGGTGTGTGATGTATTTCACACTTTAGATTAGGGAAGACATATTAGCCAGTAATAATAATAATAATAATAATAATAATAATACATTTAATTTTAAATCTCAGACACTGTACAAAAATAGAAAACAAAAATACAAAAAGATAAAATCGTAGCCAAGATCAAAAATGGTGGAAGAGCTCAGCCAACTATAGGGAATAGATGGGTCTTGAATGTATTAAAAGTATCAGAGCATCAGATGGCTGGTGGAAGGGTGTTCCACAGCTTGGGTGCAGCAGCAGAAATGGCTCGTAGCCAAGTGCGGGGTATGACAAGGAGATCAGTGTCGGAAGATCGGAGACCACATGCAGGGATGGAGGGGTGGAGTAGATCAGTAAGGTAGGCACTAGGCAGGAGCCAGGCCATGGAGTGCCTTAAAGGTGAGGAAGGGTTCCTGACCTCCGAAGAGGGGCAAATGGAGCAGCCGTCAATGGTGAGGACGAGGTTGCAGATCTTTTGAAGGAGGGTCTTGGGAGCCACAACCATGGAGCCAGGAGGTGAGGCAGGAGGTGAGGGAGGGGGGAGGAAGGGCAGCAGAGGGTTTAGTGTGAAGGTAGAGCTGGGTGTCATAAGCATATGGGGTCTGGTGAAAAAGTCCTGAAGTAGGGCACGGTCTTTTTATATTTTTTATTTTTTTTAACTTTTATGAACATGCAGATTGTAAGCCTTCAAATGATGTGTCATCCATTGAAAATAGTTGAAAAAGATATGCTTATTTGAATGTTGGTACACCTCAAACAGAGAATGGGAGAAACGTTATGAATCAAAAACACACGCAGCTAGCTAGTAGCTATCAGCTAAGAACAGATCGATGAACATCTAACAGCATGTTTAGCACATCACAACATGCTGATAGAACATCAACATGCTAAAAACACATAACTACATATAATTAGATGATCACACAGTCCTTTCTTTTGAACACGGCCTAAAACATATGTTTGTTTACAAACCATGTATCACTTATCCAGTAGCCTACACTTAAAGTTTCGTAATACGAAAAAAAACAGAAAACACATTAAAAAAATAAATTAAAAAAAGATATATATTGTTGGTCATTTGCGCGACTTGAGAATTGCCAGCATGCAGACCTTTTCACCAGACCGTGACACATATGATCTGGCCAAGTGGGAGGAGATGGGGAACAGTACTGCCAGTACGGCCAACTGCCACCTGTTGGACAGGTATGATTTGAACCAAGCTTGGGGTGCTCCGGTGATGCCAAGGGTCGCCTCAAGTCGGTTAAGGAGGATGGTGTGTGAGATGTTGTCAAAAACAATGGAAAGGTCAAGGAGAATTGTAGAGTATATTGATATTGTCATCATCAGCAGCCAAGAGGAGATCATTCACCACCTCTACCAGAGCTGTTTCAGTGCTGTGGTTGATCCTGAATCCGGATTGTAGTGGTTCCAACAGTTGGAACAGTTGGTGGTGTGACATAATGGCTTTGGAGTTGAGAGGCAACTGCACGTTCTACAATCTTGCCGAGAAAGGGGAGGTTTAATAAGTGTTTACTTTTTACCCAGCCCCCTCAAGACACACACCCACACCACAATGCTATTGGGGGCATGGTTGGCCTTGACGTGAGGGAGGCTAGCCAGTATCTGCAAGGTTGCCAGTTAAATCCCCAGATGTGAGCCGGTGGTTCGAAGGTAGTTGAAATATGAACCAACTGGCCACCTACTACATATGAAAACACTGACTAGATCTAATACAATAAATGGCTAGAAATACCTTACACACACACACATACACACACACACACACACACACACACACACACACACACACACACACACAAACAAACAAACAAAACAGTGATATATTGAATAACATGTGGCTATCATGGATTGCGTAGCTTAGGCTATATGCTTCTAATGTTGCCACAAAGTGGCTCACTGAGACAGATTACTTTAGGAGAGTGACATTTCAGGGTGATTTTCTCCCAGCCACTGCATTACTGTGGCCTTATCTTACATAGCGAGTGATGCACTGGAGGAAAGCATGGTTCCATCTTTACACCCCCCCCCATCCTCTACCAATCCATTAGATTCACCCTTTCTCCACCTGTCTCCCTCGATGACAGCCAACAGCTTTATGACTCACTCTATCACACTCTCTGTACACACACACACAGACACACACACACATACAACCACACACACACACACACACACACACACACACACATGTATACGTGCATGCACACACGCAGCACAAGATGGATAAAGATTTGTTGTATCTCGTACGTCATTAAGATGGCATGGAGAAATGGATCAAACGCCAGAGAAATGGGAAATCAAGCAGCTACAAAAGAGAGGATTGGTCCTGCTGTAGGCTTAAAGGGGTTCAGAACAGCAGGCCTGCATTTCCGGTCGGAACGTATCAGTGTGAAATGGGCTAAGACGAATCACTGGAAAATGCTTGTGAGGAGGTTTAATGAGGTGGCGGGTAAGAAGGTGGAGGTGGAGGATGACATGGAGGAGGGGGAGGGGAGAGGGGTGTGCTGGATAAGAACATGGAGGAGGAAGAGAAGGAGAGGGAGGATAAGGTAGAGGGGGGAGAGGGAGGTGGCGGATAAGAGGGCGGAGGATGAGGATGAAGTGTAGAGAGAGGTGGAGGAGGAGACAGGTATAAGAGTGGGAGGAAGAGAGGAAGGAGGAGAGATAGGGGGTGGAATCATTGTCTCGTCAGGTCAGGTAACATCATTGTGTATCAGGTATCATTCACCTGAACTACCTGTTTTATAACCTGTGGCACAATCGAGTATTACAACCTACTTTACAAACTATCCAAACGTATTCTTCTGTTAAACAGTCATGACTGGTTTGAGACCGTCTGTCCCATTGTAAGCATGGTAACTTTTTTTTTGCACATATTTTAGCCGGGCTACTTTGTATCCTTCCCATAATTGCTTGCGAGTTATCAGACAGGTCAGTGTGGGTGGAGTCTTATCTGTTGTAAAACACTGGGGGTGGAATGTGGAGAAATAGCACACACCCCATGGGAAAACCTACAGAGTGGTCAGAAAAACAACTTCCGAGGCAGGACATCAACTAAAAGTTCTGATAATTTATATATTTATGAATATGTATTATGCAGAGCCCTAGTCTGGTGAGCAACATTTCCAAAATAAGGTAATATCAATTAAAATAAACATTCCAACAAGTCTGACAACCTTCCATAATCAGACTCACAGATGTTGCGCCAAACCCATTTTGTACCGAACCAAATCCATTTAATTGATGATACCACATTAATATCACATTCCTTTGTGAATAACACATTTTTCTTTTCTGTCTACATCAATCCCTTTCCTTATCCTTGCTCAAATTGAATATCCTGATCTGTTGTCTTGGCAACAGACTGATGTCCTGTTGGTGCAGATACATATTGTGCTTGTATGCATGCTCCGTGAAAGTGCTCAGTTTGAATGGATATTCCGTCTTTTATTTATTTTAAAACATTTTGCCCAAATGGGATTATAGTGTGATATTGGCGTATACAGTAAGCCCTGCGTCCACTGTCCCGTTTCAGAAAGCCCCTTTGTCTGGATGTGTTTCCATGGCGTAACAGGCGGAATAGTTGATTTTGTGACTCCACAGTAACACACACTTCATTCTGCAGACCCAAGGTCAGTCATCTAGCAGTGGAAGCAGTGAGCCCAGTGTCAGAGCGTGTGTTTAAAAACAATTCACCTGAATCTGAACGTGGTCAGTGTGGTCATTGACTAGTCTCGGGAAGCAAGCCGTTTTCTCACAATACAATGTCCCCCAAAACATCTTTTAAACGAATCCCTTTCTTTCGAGATGCCTTCTCCGCATTAGTCCAATTATAAACGTTCCCATTTTCAGGGAGAGCAGGAGAGAACATTGCTAGAGGGTTGTGTTAGATATAGGCCTATGTGTAATTTCTTCCACAGCAACCCAATTGTTTTCAGGTTTGCAATGAGATGATATAAAGAGATCTGAAGGTTGACGTCTTTTATTCAATGTTACAAAGAAATGATGTTTCAGGCTAGCAGGTTATGTCTCTCTCTCTTCCCGGGACTCATCTCCCAGAGAAACTATATAAACTAGCAATGGAATTTGACCTTGGAGGCCACAGGTCCTTATCCCACTAGTCCCTTTCTCTATAGAATACATGAATATAGAATACAGAAATCCTTTGGCAATTCTAACAGTTTGTCATCATCATCGGATGAGATTAGCAACACAACTATGGTAGAAGCAATCAACATTCATAAGGTAAAATGAGCAGTCATCTGTTAAACCATGTCGCGGCATATCCCATTGATACATCAGTCAACAGTACTACAGTACTGTAGTATCATAAAAGATTGAATAATGTGCACAACATTGTTATAAGGCAGTGCTTGTGTGGAAACACTGAACAATAAAAGACAAGAAAATAAACAAAGGGCAAGGAGTGAAAGAACGGTGGGGGTAGGGCTGAAGAATGATGGATGGTGAAGAGTGGAGAGGAGAGTGTGTCTATCTGATGAAAGGTTAAGGGATCACCATGCCTCTACGCAGACAGACAGAGACAGGTCATTACGCGTCAAAGGGCGAGTTTATTAACTGAGAAAGGTTTCTGCAATCATCAGAGAGACCAGGTTGACAGAAGCAAAGACTTCTCTCCATCTGCTCTCCAAAGGTGAGACCAGGGCTGAGCTGTGTGTGTCTGTCTGTCTGTCTGTCTGTCTGTCGGCACTGGGTCTACTGTCGGTACATGTGTGCGTGCTGAAGAGCCATCAATGTCACAGGAGCATTGACAAATGCTCAAGATGCCAAGCCTATTACGCAACATTATTACTGTCTGCGTCTGTCATCACAAATATGCTGAGAGGCACGTGGCCACAAAGCACATCTGTGCTTGTGCATGTGTATGTGTGTGTGTGTCTCATTCACACTCAGACAGGCTGTGGACAAACGGACAGACATGGATTTGCTAATACCGTATGATAGGCAGTGATTAGTCTGAGTGTCAGACTGTCAATCAGTGCCTGCTGTCATGTTCTGTAAAGAGGAATATCTCACACGATCAGGGGGAAAAAGTAGGGATAATGAAAATGTAGTGATGGCTTGGGAAACACTTTATAGGCCTACTTGTGGAAGGCAGAAAATAACCTAGTGTTGCACTCTGGGAGATATCCTTAAAGCGGGAGTGCAGGGAGTCAAGTGAGATTGGAGAAAAGGTCAGATTTCCTCCAGATTTAAGAGGAATGGCCCCAGCAGTGAAATGTATATCAGATTTGACAGTGTTTTGAATAGAATTAGCATTCCATGACATTGTGGAAGGAGCATCTGTGGCTCTGCGGGAGCTGTAGTGTGGGGGATCTCAAAATACTTTCATCAGTTCCTAGCACCTTGCTTCCTTTAGAAAGCATTGGAGGAGAAGGTTGAAGGGGAGGAACCTCTCCTCCAATACATCGAGTTGAGGGGATGAGAGAAACCAAAGAGACTTTGGAGATTCAACCAATTCAAGTCTTTCAGTCAACAGGCCAGGGTTGCACTGTGGGGCATGCTTTGCTACAATCACTGGCTGAGAAGTAGGCCTAGTCTTCCACAGCAAATAGAACAAGCCTGTGTATATTTAGTGCCTTTTACAAAGCTTTTACCAGAACCCTAACTCCCTTAAACTGCTCCCAAACAATTGTGACATAATAGTTGGCATGCCAGAAATTCAGATTTGCTCGAGCTGAATGGAGAGACAAATGTTTCAAATGTGGCAGACATTGAAATAGCTTGAGGAAACAAGTGTAGGGAAACGTTGACAGCAGTAACCTTTTGATTGTTGTGTCTCTGTTGTGGAAAGACCTTCGGAGACACTAAAAGTTCCCTGTGTCTGTTTTCAGAACCCAGAGGGAAACACTTTCATCGTTTCAAGGTTCCTCCAGACACACCGGGTTGTTTTATTTCCTGTTCCACTCTGCCCTTCTGGCTAGATCACTCTTGTTTCCTCCCCTTTTCACAGGTGCAATCAGCGTTGCAAGGCTGAACAACTGTTGTTAGAAAGGGACCATTGTGGGGCATGGGCAATTCAGTATGAAAGAAAAATAAGTTGGATAGAAAAAAAAAAAACACAAGGACAACAGAAGAAAAGAAACTGAAGACGATTCCATATTGAGCGAGGGAAGAACAAAAAAGAATAGAGGGCTCCTGCATGACTAAAAATTGTGCCTACAACACAGTTGGATAAAAATGGTCTTAAAAAAAAAAAAAAAAAAAAAAAACTATGCAAACCCTTTCTTTCCATCTGTATTCCCTTTCAGTAGAGAGGACGTTGAATGGAAAAAGATCTCTGAAAAATCTTTACATTTTTCATGTAACGATCTCTCTACTGAAAAGAAAGAAATTACAGATGGATTCGTCTGTTTGCTAGTGGTTAAGTAAAGGTTCCACAGAAGAAGAAACGTGTCTTAATGGACTCTGCAAACACAGCCTTGTGTTCCTCATAGCAGCATTACACCATAGCCTGTTAGGTTCTTGTGTTCAGTTGTGCAGCTCACAAGCAGAAACAAAAACTCACCCAACAGTCCCTGTCCCTTACTCCTTTACAGTAAATACTTACACACACAGTCTGATCTGTAAAGCTTCTAAGGAGATTTACTTATTATCCAGCACCAGATCAAACGTGCATCAGAGCATACCTAGCTGTTGATCATGTTTAGCTTACAAAACGTAATAAACATACTGTAGGCTGGGCAGCAGACAACAAATGCGTATTTGGATCATTTGTTCTATTCCAGGAGGAGAAATGACAAAAACAACAGAGAGGGCAGTAATCAAGAAAGCATGCGAGAGAAAAAAACCTGGGTGGGGAGGCAGAAACAGATAGATACACACAGGTAGATAAAAAGAGATTGAGCAGGATAGAGGGAGCAACAGAGATGATAGGGTGATCATTGCCTTTGAAGCCCAGAGGAGAGAGAGAGAGAGATCTGGCAAGGCTCTCTAATAGAAACATCACATAACAGTCAGACAGGCAGAGACTGTTGCACAACTCCTCACCAAGCCCACATGGACCTCTCAAAGAGACAACCCAATTCTCCCTGCATGCCACCTGCTAACGCATTCCATTCACAGATGTAAAAAAAAAAAAAAAACGTATGTCTGTTGTCATTTACATCAACAGGGACAGCTGTTTTGGCATTGCTTGCTTAGACTAAAATGTAGTTAAGATATTGGCAGTGGTAGACTCATTTTTGTTTTCAGTACTGTATATAGGCTAGCTGTAACATGTTCATTACTGGATCACTGGATTCAACAATAAGCCTGATTCACAAAATATCTATAAAATAATTTGATAAGTTAAGTTATTTATGAACCCAGTGGGGGCAAAGGAAGTAAAAAGCGGGGATGGGAAGTCGTCACATCTCCATCCCCAAAACGTTTGGCTGTAGTTCCACCAGAGAGCTCGCAACGCCTGTGCCCTCTTGTTCATAACCCAATATGCATGCTTTGCACACAAAATTTAAACAGTAGCTAGTGTTAAGAAGACGTTTTCGATGCCATCATGTGCCATGTGTATGCAATTCTCTGTATGAAAAAATAAAAAAATAAAAAAGGTGAAATCCCAGCCTGCATTTGACGCACCCCCTCAACTCAACATCTGTGGTTCTGGTAAAATTCACAGGCTGCAACTGCCTCCCAGCCCCATTGAAGATTTTGTCTTGACTCCGTCGAAGTTGGCATGGGTAGATTGCTCGTGGGTGTTTCTACTTCACTACGTGCCTCAAATTAGGATGTTAAAAAAAAGTCTTAGTTTAAACTAAATGATTCCTTTTAAAAAATGTAAATAAATAATAATAATAATAATCACACACACACAACTCTTGAATGTATATATACCTAACCCAGGAGAAATCAACGCTTAATTGTCAGGTGTACTGGTAACTAAAGCCCTTTTCACACATGGTTCCCTGTAAATTACATGGAATCCCAACCGGGGATTTTCGCCGTTCACACGAGCTAAATGCCCTTAGATTACCGTGTCAACTGGATGCCGAACTGGATGCAGAACTGGAACGTTAGTCAATGTGAATTCGAACGAGATAGGCGTGTGGGACTGCCATATACCATATACTGTGTATATATATATATATATATAGATATATCTGCCATATATCATACGTCTGTTTTATATGTATTTATCATAATATTTTTCACATTAACTCATTGACTGCCAAAGACGCCAATTGGCGTCTTATAGAATAGTAACATTGACTGCCAAAGACGCCAATTGGCGTCTTATAGATTTTTTTTTTTTTTCGCGGGGATCGCGTTATTGACATGTTCTACACCTAGAGAGTGAATTTCAGACTTGGGTGTAATGTATTTCGGTCCCAGATGGGGGCAGTAGTTCGATAAAAGCCTGGAGAAGGAAGTGGCTTGCTGTGGGTTGTAGTAATGGCGAAACGGATCAGGGTATGTGCCAAACGCGGCGCGGAGCATTGCAGCGCGGAGCATTGCAGAGCATCGCGGAGCAGCGCGGCCATCGCGCGACTCTTCAAACAGTTCAGAGTCGGATGATACAGAAAAAGTGCAGAATTTTTATTTATTTTTTTAAAGTTCTGCAGAAAAAGCTCGTTTTCTCTGTTTATTGGTCAAAATCAGGTGTTTTTGCTGAAACCACCCTATGTTCTACGGCCGATTTCTAAACACTCAAAGAGGCTAGAAACAAACTTTCTTTTTCTGATGAAAGAAGAGAGTCTAAAGTTTTGGTAGATATGTTCAATGTTTATGTAGTCCGAAAAGTCAATATTTGGTGGGTCTTCAAAGTTCAGCGAAAATGCCCCAAAAGTCTGGCAGTGTGGAGCTCTCCGCTCTGAACATGGCTGGCAGTCAAAGAGTTAATTTAACAGCGAGTTAACTCGTATTACGCTTACCATCACCAAGTTCGCTCGCCAACAAAGCACTTGATTACCGTTGATATAAACATACTATACTAGTCCAAAAGCACAGTATGGGAGAACTTGGTGATGGTAAGCATAATACGAGTTAACTCAATTAGACATATTGCTAGTAACCATAAACAGACGGAACAGCGCAGCGCACACTGTATTGGCGGCCTGAGTAAGCACAGTTGAAGCGAGGGAGTGAATGGAAATGCCACTGGTGCGCACTACAAACATATCACAAATGTGCATTTGACAAGTAAATTAGCTAAGTAAGTAAGCTAGCTAACTATGATTGGAAATGAAGTAGTATCCAGTTGTGGAATTATATTTAGTAGTAGCGATATTCGTGGTCTGGGGCAGTTCTTATGCGTTCTGCGCTGCGGGCTCTCTCCCTGCTGATTGTGCGAGGCAGGACAGCTGTAGGAGGATATGGTGTGTGTGCCCATAATGCATCTATATCACAAAATGTACATTTGATAAGTAAGTAAGCTAGCTATGTAAGTAATCTAGCGTTTTTTTTAATTTTAAGTATGATTGGAAATGAAGTAGTATTCAGTTGTGGAATTATATTCATGATTACTTTGGCTGATGTGATGTGGGTTAACTAGCCAACTCTGTAACATTAGCGGAGCAAACCAAAAGTACAAAGTGAGAAACTCCTCGCTGTGATTGGTTAACTTGTTCCATGTGAAAACGTCTTGCGTCAGACATATGTAACCCTTTACGGGCCGGACCAGGCAATGTTCATGCTTCTGTTCACACCTAAGCCTTCCCAGTAAATTCCATGGAATCACACAAGGTCCTGACCAGGGTAATTGCCTGAGCGAATTTCCCTGTAAACCACATTCACACATACCCCTTACCAGGTAAATTCCATAGAATTTACTGGGAAGGCTTGTATGTGTGAAAGGGGTTTAACTCTAACCCTTAGACAAGATGTGTTAATTCCTAATCAGTTGCATTCATGTTGTGTCCTGACTTATTAGCTCATTTACAATTCTAGCCCGCTAGCATTTCTACTGAAACAGCAGAAACCAATGTATGAAGGGCAGAACTAATGTATGCTTGTATACTATTAAGTAAACGTTAAGAGGCGTACCTTTCCCCATCCTTTGATTGGTTATCGCCTAGTACTGATTTTGAATAAATAGACCTGGATCTTATTATGTCTGGTATAACTGGTACGTCTGATAACTCTCAATGAAAAAATTATAATACGAAGGAGATATCTTTGAGGTATCATTTCAATAAGTGCTTTGTTCCTGTAGTCTACTGCTACTTGTTGTATGAATTGTACATTCAACATTTCATAAACCAGGGTGCATGACATACAAGTTAACTTTTCAGTGAACACCTAAATATTGGAGTCCTCTACATAGGCCAGTTTAACCAGGTTGATCACGTTCCCATGACCAGGCTTGAGCGTGTTGTGGCCTAGGTAACCTCATTGAGACAAGCCTTTCTCTGTTCAGAAAGCCTGGGGAAATCCTTTGGGACAGGAGGGCCACCTTGCCACATGCCAAACCAATACCTAATTGACTGTATAGTCCAAACAGAATTGCCGTTTTCCTTCAGGTTTTCTTCAATGTTGCAAGCTAGCCTAGGCAACAGCAACAAAAATATAAATAGTCCCACCCGGTCGGAAAAGATGGAACCATCTATGGTCATAAGAACAAGCATAACAACAAGCAACCATCTATGGGAAGGGTTCTTGGAATGAAAGTTCCAAATAAATTGCAAGCTTGATTCACTGTGCTCTGTCCAGGTTCAATCCAAGCAAGATCGGCTAATCTAAAATTCTCCAGACTTCCAAAGGAGGCGTGAGAACGACGTGATTTGGAGGTATGCGCATGACTATCCTGACTATCTACTAATGATGTAATAGAGTCAGGGACCTGTATTGGTAAGTAGTGATAACCTCTGCCATAGGCCTAAAGTAGGCTACTTTGTAATGCATTGTAATAGCCTCAGATATATCAAATAACTACTCTGCCTTAATGGTATGAGTAGTGAAATCTGGTGTGGTTACTACTGAACTCACCTCTCTTAGAGTTGGCCTGTCTCACCCGCCACACAGTCTTGTGAATCTCAAAGTTATAGTTTGCTGGCAGTGCACGGATCGCCTCCTGCAACTCCGGATCTTGCAGAATGTCATCAGGAATTTGATTGGCCACCCGCCGTGGTCCTCTCACTGCATGAGAGAGGAATCAAAAATAATTTCATTGTCAGTGACAGTTGCAGCAACTGACTGTGATGTTTTCAGATGAAGGACACTTGTCCACAACAACCTAGTATGCCAATCAGGTTACACAGTTGTTGAATAAATGTGTATATATTTAACTTAAGTATATTTGACAATGCAATATAGACCTACTGTATTTCCCCACTCCCAGATACAGTATGTATTTTGTAACTCCATGTTTGTTTTTGCTTGTTTTCTGCCCTGTACTTTCGCTATGAACTTGATGACTGTTTAATTGTACACCTGGGACTGCAGGGGGCTATTCCACGTACGGTGATTAAATCTGATCCAGGATTAAATCAGATCCGGACGCTAATTTCAGCTTGCAGTTCCGTTCCATCAATGTGGCTCAAATAATTTGCGGCTTGGTTGCTATGCAACCAATCCTTCTGAACAAACCTGTTCTAAAGACATCGTGTTGACACCTTTCAGAGACGTCCAGAACTAGGCCAGATCACATGTCGTTTAGGGGATTTTGACGTCTTTCCAGGACGTCATTTCAACGACTTTTTGGTGACCAGAATACAACCGGCTGTTTTAGGTCACCAAAAAGTCGTTGAACTGACGTCCTGAAAAGACGTCAAAAAAATCCCCTAAACGACATGTGATCTGGCCTAGTCCTGAACGTCTCTTTATAACGTATTTGTGCTTGCTGGGGGGGCTAGTATGACCTACGCATTTAATCGGTCAGCAATTTCTTGCCAAACCATTTCCCTCGCCTTGTTAATTGTGGCAGTATTGCACTATTTTACATCTTATTTTTCGTCTTCATAAAGATCAATAAGTAGACTGCTGCGCAATAAGTGGGACCGCTGTGCAGGGTAGTATCTTCATTTCGACAGATCGACTCTTCGGGGCTCTTTATGTCTGCGAGCACGCCCCAAATCGAGTATTTCCAAACCGGTGTTCTGTGAACACTGATGACACAAGGCTGGTCCTCGTTCGACGAATCACTTGACGCTTGAATCCCTATCACGAGTTGCCTGAACGCGGCTTTTATTTTAATCGCCGATATACTAATCGAATTTATGTATTATAGCCCCCAGATGAAAATTAGCTGCTAAACGAAATCTGTTATGGTAACAAATCGCTTTCTGTGAAGTGAATCCCAGCTTGTGGTTGCTAGTAAGATTCTTACTAAGAATACCTTTTATTTATGAGACAATTTACATTAGTTTAAGAGAGACATATTTTCAATGATGTGGATTTGTCTATGTCCATTTGCACACTAAACACACAACAGTCAGTCAGTGCACGCTACTCCTCTGACTACACTGGCTGTCACTCAGTAGCTGTACACGTATCCGCGTCATTAGTGATGTTTGTGGCTGGAATTTGATTCGTTTTTGTTTGGATTCTCATGTCTAAACCAAATGTTCACCTATGTCTTGTGTCACAGCAAAGTATTCAACAGAGATGAATACTTACCAGTTGTTTTTTTAGTCGAAACGGGTGGTTGTTTAGCCAAAATTACTTGTGTTTCAGTCTCAGGCGCTGCCATGTTTGTTTTCGGAGCATGTGGGAGACTGAAAGACATCGCCAATCGAAAGCAGAGTGCAGTAGGCTACAGTCAAGGGTAGTCAAGTTCCGTTATCATCGAGCGCCATATTGCTGTCCATGGTGCTGAATTTGTCTTGCCAGTCTAAGTTGTCTAACTATAATACATCATATTAATTTCAATCCATCCTGATTATAATTTCATTATAGCCACTACTCTTTATTCCGTTTCGTTTATTCAGTTCTCTTTATTAATTTTCGTTATGAATAGTCTCTCGTGGTCCCAGTCATATTCACCACCTGTCTGTGCCATTGCTGTTCAGTGAGATACTGGCAGTGAATGAGAGAGGGAAGTGACAGATATGAATATGACTCACAAATTCTAATTTGCTAGAAGAAGGTAGGAGTTGAGAAAGCAGCTAATAAAACCGAATATCTAGAACTGCTTCTTTCTGTTTCAATACATTTGCTTAAGTATACATTCCTTGTACATGTAGGCTACTACAATGTAGTACAGCACAGTATTACATTTATTGACATGCATTTGCATTACAGATTTTACAAGTCCATCACACACAAGTATCTGACATTACATGTGTTGTAACCTTGTTATCAGTCTCTGCAAAGTCTGTACATTTTCAGAATATTATTCAAGTCTAACAGGTTGTGTAAGTAAGGACAGGGTTCATGACAGGTAGACCCAGAGACTGAACCATTGTTACAACTTGCTGCACCTACTAGCAACAGTAATCAATGTGTCTGTAGAAGCTTCTGGTCTCTTCGTGGGATAACTGGAGAGTGTATGTTTCTGTGTCTCTTTTCTCAACCCTGACCCCCCCCCCCCCCCCCCCCCAACCCGTCTAAAATCATCAGTGTCTTCAGTCCCTATCTGAGTCCCTATCTGTTCCTATCACTCCTTATCTGATCTGCCAGTGCACTGGGAGGGCCAGTTTAAGTGGATGACAGATGAACAATCACCCACATCAATGTTATTGATGGCCTGGTTTATAAAGAACATTTTTTTGTGTCCTGATCAATGATTTATGAACTGTGTGTGTTGATTTACTGTGCATTTAAAAAAAAAAAAAAAAAAACGGCTTTGCCTCTTTCAATTAGAGATGGGGAAGAGAGAGAGGAAATGGGGGGGGGGGAGAGAGAGAGAGAGAGAGAGAGAGAGAGAGAGAGAGAGAGAGAGAGAGAGAGAGAGAGAGAGAGAGAGAGAGAGAGAGACCAGGGATTACTTTGTGTAGGAGCCTACTTTGTAGTCATATATCAATACTCAATATAGCTTTGTAGTTGAGATGGGTCTACAACTATTAGGGAGAATCAAACCATATTATGCCTGCCGCAGATGATGTATCTTGATGAATGTTGAACAAAATATTGCAGTTAAATAACAGATGCATGTTTTGTAAATATTTGTGTAGACCTATGTTGATTCCCTCCACAAAAGACTTGGACTATTGGTGAAAATGTGCTTATTTTAGTGTTTCCAACGCGGGGCCGTGGATGGACTTCATGCCAACAAACACGGGGAAAACGGAACTAGTGCGCAGAGACGAACCAGCTCGACGATGAGGCAGAGGGAGCCCACATCTTTACTTTCTCTATCTTGAGCGCAGGATGGCGAAAGTCTACATTCTCTGAGGAACGGCGTACTATTGAAAGGTCTAAGACAAGGAGAGAAAGGTAAACAAAAGGGGGGGGAAACACTGCAGTTCCTAACGGTTTACTGGGAAGTGCTGGGAATATATAATTTAAAGGATTCTAGAGAACGGAGAGCATCAGAGTCCACGATAAGAGGATTTGAGGACCCCAGCGTTTAACCCAGCATCAAAGCCGAAATATGAATCTGCTGATAACTTCTGCTACTGAAATCTTTTTAAACAAATGAGTCATCCATCCGACTTCTCCCGAGAACGAATTTAGATTGCCCTTTTAAAATGGTCCTTTCTCTGTATTTTGGAGACAGGCTGTGAGCGCAACCGTCTTGCCTAAACAATTTTGATAGCTTTTTGGCGCTCATTCGCGCCCAAGGAGTGTAAAATGATGGTTATCAAGGGATGAATCAGCTGCAAGGTGCCCGTGACAAGCAGAACACCAGAGTTCTTCATATTTTGGTTTAACAGGTCATTTCAATGCATCTTTTGGCAATGCGTTATCTTTTCCTTGCCTGTTTTCCAAAACCTGCTTGAGGTCTGTCTCAGACTTCACGGGATGAAAGGAGACTGACGTTTATTGACAAGTATCTGCATTAGCTTACAACTCACTATTGTGGACCACTTCAGAGACAACAGGAGCGGAATTGGACAAATCCTTCCGAAAATACATTTTAAAACTTTCTTTCGATAACTTCAATACCAGAGCGCTCACGATTTAGTCTGGAATACAAGAATAGATGGTTCTCAGAGAACAGAGGACGAAATGAATCCAACTGCCATCATGTTCAAAAGCGGTAAGTGTAGTTTAACTTTTTATCATCAATGGAATGTTATAAGCCTATGCCATCACCGTCTATGCTGAGTGAATGACATCGTGAATGTTCCTCCATCGAAAGGTCGGTGCACAAATGATGAGCCTATACAAGAACATGTTATTCTGTTGTATGCTACAGTGTTGATGATTATACTGGCATGTGAGGATCCTTACAGGTAATGAGAGAGAAAGTGGCAAATAATTACAAAAATAACATGTTTCCCCCCCTAATGTGTAGCCTACATAATTGAGAAGTGTCTGCGCAGGGCTGTCAGAAATTACACGAAATACTATACTTGATATTAACGGCTGATGCCGCACTGCAGTTTATGAGTTGAGCCCGCCGCGGTCGCTGTCTCTCCGATAAGCAGCTCTCTACCGTTATTCAGGACCGATGGTAGACCAGGTTATATGGACAAGCTATAGCAGGGGTGGTATCATCCAGGTGGGTGATTTTGAGTGGTCAACAAGAACGGAGTGTTGTATAGTAATAATGTTAAAATCTCTTGTCTCTTACAAAACATTATCCCTCTTACTGTACAAATGCAATTTGTTCCTGTCTTTTGTCTTGAATCAAGCAGTTGTTTGTTATGCGTATAGGCCTACATGCGCCTGGAATCTGACATTCAAACATTCATTTGTGTTGAAGATGTCACGACACATGACCACACAAATAATATTATGAACTCTGTCCTCACACAAACACACACACGCACGCGCACGCACGCACACACGCACACACACACACACACACGCACGCACGCACACACACACACACACACACACACACACACACACACACACACACACACACACACGCACACACTCCATCTCCATAGCCTACCATACTTGTAATTTGTCTTAGTATAAGACCATTGTAATTATCTGATAGTTTTTATATTTTGATCGCTCTGATGTTTTGGCTCTCTTGATCAGTTGACTCCTTTGATTGCCTGACTACAAATCTTGTAATTAAGGAAAGAAAACATATCAGTTATCTTCCACACTCCAATTAAGAGCAACCGGGGAAATGGTTCATTCTGTCTATAACATCAGTGAAAGACAGTCAGTCTTTGTCTTTCAGCAGTAGCTGATTAATTGTTTTCATGTCCTTTGATCCACATCACCTGATAGCTATGGCAGTTATCATTAGATTGGTTATTGCTGATCCAGTGATGGGGATGTAACAATGAGCCCTGTTGCATTCACATACTACAGGGCCGAACGCTAACCGTACTAAGCTGCTTCGGATATTTTCACATTGACCTTTCTTTTTGTTACATAAGCTACCTTAACTGTACATAGCTCATAACTGTATAGTATATACCTCTAAACTACTGTGCTTGCCTTACTGTACCTTCCTATCACTCTCATTGTCATATTTTTATATCATGTTTTCATATGCCCTCAAGCTCGCGGCTATTACCCCCATACTTAAAAAACCCGGCCTCGACCCCGACACCCCCAACAACTACCGGCCCATTTCCAATATCACCTTCCTGTCCAAAATCCTAGTGAAAGTTGTTGCTGCCCAACTCAAATCCCACCTTGACTATAATAACCTGTATGAACCATTCCAATCCGGCTTCCGTTCCAAACACAGCACTGAAACAGCACTACTAAAAATCACCAATGACATACTCCTCTCTGCTGACTCTGGTCACCTCACCATCCTCATCCTCCTCGACCTCAGCGCCACCTTTGACACCATCAACCATTCCATCCTCCTCACCCGTCTTCAACACTCCATTGGCATAACCGGCACCGCCCTCTCCTGGTTCAACTCCTACCTCTCAGACAGACATCAATACATCTCAATAAATAACTGTAAATCCTCCACCGCTCCAGTCACCCACGGTGTCTCCCAAGGTTCAGTGCTAGGCCCCCTCCTCTTCATCCTGTACATCCTTCCCCTTGGACAGATCCTCCGCCACCATGGCCTCCGCTTCCATTGCAATGCCGATGACACCCAACTCTACCTCTCCTCCAAAACCATCTCCCCTAACACCCACTCCACCCTCACTACCTGCCTCAGCGAAAAAAAATCATGGTTGCATTGCAACAGAATGTTCTGAAACTCAACTGCAATAAATCAGAAATCCTCATCATCGGCCCAAACTCCCTCACCCGTTCCACCCAGACATTCTCACTCAACATTGATGGCTTTACCGTAACCCCCTCCAACCACACCCGCAACCTTGGCATCATCCTTGACCCACCCTCTCGTTACTACCCCATGCCAACCAGGTCACTAAATCTGCATTTTTCCACCTCAGGAACATTGCCCGCCTCCGACCCTCCCAGTCCTTTTCTTGCCTTGCCTTCACCAGTTCAACCCTCTCCCCCTCCCCTTCCCATGTGTCCCCAACATTACTAGTCAATCTTTTCAGTTTGTAAAGCGTCTTTGGGTGTCTAGAAAAGCGCTATAGAACTCTAATGTATTATTAATATTATTATTATTATTATTATTATTATTATTATTATTATATCACCATTTGCACTTCTGGTTAGATGCTAACTGCATTTCGTTGTCTGGTACTTGTACTCTAGTACAATAACAATAAAGTTGAATCTAATCTAAATCTGATCTAATCTTTTACTGATTTATTGCCATGAAATCAACTTGTCAGTCAATCAAGGACTCTAGGCACAGGGACTAAGCACCTCTAGCATTGTTACAGCAGCTGTGGTGGGTGGATAATCAGGCCAGCCCAGTTCAGCCCAGTACAACAGTAGCTTGGCTCAGCTCGGTTTGTCTCTGAGGTGTAATTAGGATATACATAGCTCTGCGTTGAGGACTAATACCATTATCTAAATAGAACAGAGCTTTCCAAACAATGTATGTACTTGTTATAAACCAATGTACTGTACAGTATGTGTAGTCTGGATAGCTCGTATATAGTAAATACATTCAATTCAATTCAATTCAATTCAATTCAATTCAATTCAATTCAATTCAATTCAATTCAATTCCACTTTATTAATCCCCAAATGACCAACAAGCATCCATCAGCCATCTTATTGGGATGCATCAACACAAGATACTGAGCACAGGAAGTCCAAATCCTTCATTTATTGTAAACACAGTGTCGATACTCGTTTGAACTCAGTAGGCTACATATAAATGTTGTCCGTTTGACACACAATTGTGTTCAAGAGTTGTTGTGTCTTAAATGTATTTAGGTACAATGTCTCTATTTCACTAGATTGTCTAAGATACTCAGTATTCCCA
>NC_137688.1:40349537-40354537 GCF_963989245.1 Nansenia antarctica
CTGATGCTTGTTTCAAAATAATATATATTTTAAACTCTTTTCTATTCTACTCTCTACCGATCTCATTTGATAGAGGGCAGATGCAGCAAATCAAAATAGGGTATATACATGCATACAATTTATAACAAACACAAACACAAAGCATGGTTTGACAAGTAAAATCATTTGAGCAAACTGATTTGTCTATTTGTAGTCTGTATGACACAGCCTATAAAACAAAGCATCTCTGGTAATTGACAGAGCATTACCACTGACTGGATAGCTGATGCACAGTTATTAGACTGCTATGCAACACACCCCTGGCTGCAGCAGTGAATGCCAAACAGCTCATTAAGCTAAAGGAGATTCTTCCAATAAGAGAGCCATTTATTCAGTGGCCAATACATGATGGTGTTACCATGGAAGCCTCTGGCAGTATTCTACAACATGACACTTGTCAGAAGATGACAAATAATTAAGAAGTGTGTGTGAGCGTGTGTGTGTGTGTGTGTGTGTGTGTGTGTGTGTGTGTGTGTGTGTGTGTGTGTGTGTGTGTGTGTGTGTGTGCATGAGCGTGTGAGTGTGAACATGAGCATGAGCGTGTGCATGTGTGCGTGTGTGTGTGTGTGTGTGTGTGTGTGTGGACAGCAGCTCTGACTCACTTTTCCATAAACTGTTGTTTCTCCAGAAGCCATTTTCACACTTCTCTGCCAATCCTTTCACACCAAATTAGGGCAGAGAGGTTCTGGGGTCCAAAACGTGGATGTTCCTGTATTCAGCGGAGGCCCCTCCTATACTAATGCAGTCTGAAGAAAGGCCATCTGAATGTTTTAAACCAGGAGCAGAACAGAAGGGGGAGAAAGGACGTCATTTGAAGGGAACTAACCAGAGTTTAGATTTGTGGTTTCAAATAGTGCTAAATGACCATGATAAATCGGTAGCGACCAAGGAATTAGATCACATGATTAAGAATGTTTAGTAAAGAGGCCTTATCATACCGTACCTATTGTGAACAGTACTTGTTACGTTTGTTTTGTGTGCAACATGCTTCATCTTTAAAAATACGCTAAGTAAAAAGACACTATAATACATTAATAACCATTCATAACCCATTCATTATGAATGAATGAATGAATGAATGAATGAATGGTCTTTATTGTCATTGCTATAGTACAGGTACCAAACAACGAAATTTGGGAGGGGTGGCTCCCCTGGTGCTAGGACAGAAAAAAAAATAAAGAAAAAAAATAAAAATAAAAAGGGAAAGGAGCTGGTTTACATAAATAAAGGCTATGTACATTAGCTATTCATACAAAAATATTCTTATGTCAACAGCCACATGTTATGTCAACATAAAGAGCCTATGAACTAGCAGATTGTGACCTACGTTTTTATAAACATTTCATATGATTTGTTTATGAATGTCTTGAGTGTTGAGTGAATATTTAAGTTGTTACCATTTAACTAAAATGTTAAAGAAAATCGAAACCCTCTCCAAAATTCTCTAATCTCAGTTTGCCCTTTAAAATGACCTGATTCATCAGTGTTTCAGCCATTTCCCTTCTCTTTGTTTTGGAAATTAGATGCAGGGCTGGTCATTAGCGGATGATAATGAGGTGAGAGAGACAAACAACCCTAAGCCCTGTTGGTTTTTCTAATATTAATAATTAATTGTCTGATTAAGTGGATAATTGGAGTTTAAAGGTCAATGTCAAATGGAATGCCATTGATCTTCAGAGACAGGAGGAGTAGGAGGAGGAGGAGGGGGGAGGAGAGGGGGGGGGGGCGTTCAGTCCAGCAGGCAGTTGACAGTAATCCCAGGTGTTCTCCCTGAGACTCTGACAGCCCTTCCCTGCACTGGGTCTGGATCCCCAGGTGAAATTGTCTTTGTGTGCTGAGGACAGCGATTCAGGCACATCAGCGCTGGGGGGCGTCTGCCCTTTTGGCATTGAGAGTTAACGAGATGGCATGGGACAGGGGGAGGGAGATTCACTACACTCAGTTTGAAATCTACAAGCACGTTACAGGAGACATGTGGAACAACACACACACACACACACACCCACACACACTTCAATGTGACATTCACTCTGTACCGATTGTGACTCCTACAGTAGCATCAATTTGTCTTGTATATTAAGCCTCAGATTATCACACGCCATCCATGTCACAGTCAGTACTCATTAATGAAGAGATGTTTGACATGATAACAATGGCTGATTCAGTCCCCAGTGCATTTAGATGTAATGCAGTTTTAAGATGCCTTCTGAATGAAAATCTCTGCACAGGCAGAGATTGTTGTGTTAAAATTAAAAACAGTCAGTAGGGAATATGATAGAAAATGTCTTCCTAATGCAAAAACCATCAGCCCTTGCCTTCCCTTCCCTACCCTACCCCCAGCTCCATAAGCCTATACACCTTTTCTAAAGGGTTCACAAAGATTTATTTTGGCTTGTTCATGTAGTAGAACCTGCGGGAGAACCATTTGTTGGTTCTAGGTAGAACTCTTTTGCATCCTTTTTTAATAGTGTATCATCTGCCTCCCCCATAATGAGATACTGTAGGCTACTGTGACAGGCACACAGTAGAGCATGGCGCTAACAATGCTTAGGTGTGTGTGTGTGTGTGTGTGTGTGTGTGTGTGTGTGTGTGTGTGTGTATGTGTGTGTGTGTATGTATGTATGTGAGTGTGTTCTACATGTGTTCTAGAGAGTGTTATCTGTTGGTTCCCAGGGTAGTAGCTGTGAGGGGGAGGTGGGGGTCCAGCTCAACGCTGGGCCCCAGCTTGTGAAGATTACCACTACTCTGTAATGTATGCACTGAGTGGCCTGTGATACTACTGCTGCTGCTGCTGCTGCACTCTTCACTCTATCCCACTCAACAACTCAAGACCCCAACTCGGACGAATAGGCAACACAATGAAGACAGATGATTAATTAGAGGGAAGTGTTTTTAATCCTGCCAGGCTTTTGTCCAGTTCCATACAAACTTTTTTTTTTTTTTTGACCTAGAACGAAAGTGGTTCTCTGGCATGTCCTTGTAGAAATCTCGGTGGAAATGGTTCTACATGGAACCAAACATGGCTCTTCAAAAGGGTTCTCCCAAAGGGACAAGCTGAATAACCCTTTTTTTCATTTCACAACGACTGAGACTTGAGGAGTGTGGACATTTTGCCGTGTGAGTTTGTCTCGGGCACAGTGAGTGAATGTTCTTGGAATAGGAGCAGAAGAGTGTTTCTCATGTGGTAAATATTTTACAAGAGGAATGATGAGACTGAGGCTCCAGATGCTTTCTTGCATAATAGTTTGGAGGAAGACAAGAGGACAGTGCATAGTATACATGAGAGAGTTAGGGAGACAGGGAATAAGTCGTGTTGAATGTTAAGGAAGGCAGAGAGACAGATGGAGTCGAAGTAATTATAGAATATAGGCCAAACTCTGTTCTCTTGTCCCAAATGTTTATTTTTTCTCTAATTCCTTTTTTGAAAAAATCCTTCACTTCTAAAAGTGATTGTATCATGACCAAAGAATACCCTTACAATGGAAATACAAACACACTGTCTAGAGACACACACAGCTAATTGCATTATAAGCTCCATAGGGAAATATAGCTATTTTAGCTAGTTTGCCGAGTGTGATCATTATTCTAATTTGATATTTCGAGATGTGTGTACCGGTCCAGTAACCTGGCTTGAACATTCGCTTTTAAATACATTTTCCAACCGACAATTCTTTTTACCACAATCTCCTTGGGAGAAAGTGAAATAATGACGATTATTAAATGTTAGTACTGTGGGACCTAATTTAGCAGCCAAATATCACAAGTTTTATGCTAGTGTTGACGCACTGCAAGTTTGTTTGTGTCAGTGACGTTCAACTTTACCATGGCATTGTTTTAAACAGAGGTCTTGATCCAGTCATTAGCAACAGCAGAGTGGTGCCTTGATCTTATTTGAGCTGAGACAACACGGACCAACTGGTGTAGAATTATTCTACATTCACCACTCCATTTTGTCACAACTGTATCACATACAATCTGCGAGGCTCTCAACTTCCTTATACCTGACTCTTACCATTGAATTGAAATCTATTGTGTTTCTAGCATAGAAACTGCATGTACATTGAATGAAAATTTAGTCCATGACATTTGTCAACGTTTTTTTTCCTATTCAAACAATCCTTCCTCTTCAGTGTTGGATGGAAGTAAAAGCAAAAAGTAGCTTTATTAAGACCGTGGCATCACTAACACTAGGAGGAACACACAATGGGGGCACCAGGTGCTGTTTTGTGCACTGGAGATAAGGGTGCTAATTAGTCCCGTACTTGATAAAGAACACAGGAACCCTAGCTGGGCTGGGCTGGAGGGTTGGTATGTTACGGTACTATGACTCTGTCGTATGGCTGTGTGGTGTTGTGGTGGTGGTGGTGGTGGTGGTGGTGGTGGTAGTGGTGGTGGTGGGCTGTCTTCAGGGTTTCAGGTGTGTCAGGCGGGTGCCTGTTGTACTGTGGCGATGGTAAGGCAGAGAGAGCAGTGCAGAGTAGTAGGATTGGCTATTTTATTATTTGAATCACGGTAGTGACTGGACTCCAGTTGTGCATTACAATAAGGTGTCTGCGCGCTAACAACACTGTTGTAAAGACAGTTACCTCTGTGTAATAGTGCCATTTAAAGATAAGTGTTCTCCTCAACTAGGTTGTTGTTGCTGCAGTATAAGGCCATCAGTAGGTAACAGAACGATGAATGGATCAACATAAGAGAATTGTTGTCTCACTATCAGAAAACAACGTCCCTGTGGGAGAACCCTTTGAAGAAGCCTTTTAATGAAAAGGCATGTTGGTTTTATCTGGGCGAGGCTTGAGCCGACACTGCTTTGGCTTCTAATGGGGTACAGAATAGGTAGAGGCCCCAAGCTGTATTTATCCCGACGAGGGGCTTCCTTCCACAGATCTGCTGCGCCTGGCTGGCAGGGGACCTTGAAGAGAGGGCCGCATCCGAATTGCCTCCAATCAAAAAAGGTCGAA
>NC_137688.1:40359537-40364537 GCF_963989245.1 Nansenia antarctica
TCAAAGAGTGAAAGTACAGAATGATGGCTTCTAAGCTCTTGCTTTAAAGTGTCAATATTTGTCTAGTCTCGTATGTGGTTCAGAGCAAAGCATTGAAAGCCTTTCTCCATAAGGCGCTTTATCTTAGAAAAAAGACTGAATTTGATGCTTCTGAAAGATCTCCATAAGGCTCTTTATCTCAGAAAACAGACTGAATTCGATGCTTCTGAAATGACTAATAATGTCCTACAGTGCTGTGGTGAAAAGAGGAAAAGAAAATGCAAACAAAGAAAGCCTTATGTTGCCTAATGTCAAATCATATTCAACAAATTCTTGTTAATTACAAATTAAAATGTTGGGGTCCAAAGATATTTGGCATATTTTTGCATACATATGTGAAGATAATAAGAATAATTTGCTATGCGTCAATACACAAATTAGGCTCACATTTAGACAAGCATCAAGTGTGTCATCTTCAGGGGTGCTCAGTGCTGGTACATGTCCAACACTAGACATTATATGGACTGCAGTCTGACTGCTTACATGCCAATTGTGTGTGTGTGTGTGTGTGTCAGGGTTTCCGTTAGAAAAAATTGCCGCCGGACATCGTGTCCGGGAAGATTTCGATTTACCGGACAAACGTGATATATTCCGGACATATTAAAATATAATAAAAATAATTTTTTTCAAAATTATATATTTTTTTTCTCCAAATCTAATATAGCTGTTTGTCGCGGTGATTACTGTTGTGTAGCGGCCTATATATGCCATTTAATGTCTATTTCTCATCCGATACGATTAGATGCGAGCTATATAATATATAATAATATAACATGATTCGCATGCGCGCTATATGTCCAGCGCTGAACGGGCGCCTCTGGGAACTGAACAGACAGCATCGATCAATGAACGGACTCCACATTACGTTAACTGAAGTTTGTTAAATTGTTTGGGATTAATGTGAGTTTTCTATTTTCTCTTTCCAGTTTGACCCTTTTTTTTTATCAATAAAACAACGTCATTTCTATAACCAGGTCTCGCTGGTTGGGAACGCATTTCGTTTAGCTGATATGTTACGCAACCGAACAGCTTCGGGAAAACGAGTAGCAGCGCACATAGTAGTGAGCAAATACTGACTTCCACTTTTAGTCCTAGGCAAAGGTCCAACACAATCAATTATTACACGTTCAAATGGCTCCCCTATAGCAGGAATGGGATGCAATGGTGCGGGTGGAATGGATTGATTAGGCTTACCCGCCATCTGACAAGTATGGCAACAGCGGCAGTGCTTGGCAACATCGGCCTTCAGTCCGGGCCAAAAGAAATGTTTCAATATCAGCTGATAAGTTTTAGTTATACCTAAATGTCCTGACCACTGGCTCTCATGTGCTACAGATAACACCTGTTGTCTATAACCCACAGGCACAACCACTTGTTTTACAGTATTCCACTCACAACCATTTGCATTAGGAGGAGACCATTTACGCATTAATATCCCATCGTTAAGGAAATAAACTACGTTGCCCCCTATTTCAGATTCCTCACTAGCTGCATGTAAAAAACATTTGTTTAATGACTGATCAGCTACTTGAGCGACACGCAATCGCTCGCCGGTTACAGGCAGAGATAGGCTGTCAGCGGATGGTATGGTAGGACTCGGGGAGGATGGTAACTCTACCACTTTCTCCCTGGGAGAAGCTGAAACAATCGGGTTCTCATCCCTTTCAGAAAAGGCTTGCATAATCACACTATCACAGAGAGAAACATCGCTATCCTCCTCTCTGCCTCGACTCGATTGTGCACGAGTTATAGCGCACACCGGAAACAACCGCTGTTTCGCATAGGCAGCCTACACATTAGGAGACATCATCATGCCGGTGTCAAATCATATCATAATAAAAGAAATACATAGCCTATATATTCGTCTTTTTTAAAATAGAAGGAATCAGAATGTGAACTTTAGCGAATTGTATTCAAATTGTGCTTAGAGGGAATTATTTTCACCGGACATAAATGTCCGACGAGTTTTCATTTTGTCGGACTTCAATAAATTTTACCGGACAAAGACCGGGAATTACCGGTTAACGGAAACCCTGGTGTGTGTGTGTGTGTGTGTGTGTGTATGCATGTCTGTCTGTTGTCTCACCACTACCTTGGCTATAATGTAGTGTGCCTGTGCGAATGTGTGTGTGTGTGTGTGTGTGTGTGTGTGTGTGTGCGTGCATGTTTGTGTGTGCGTGTGTGTTTAGATCAAGGCTGTTAAATAGAGAGGGATTCCCTGCAGAGTGTGTCTGGACAGAAGAGTTGTGACCTCTCAATGCTGCCCCCAGTGACCTTCTGGCTCAGCATGCTCAGCCTCAGTGACACTGTTAACACAGACACACACACGCACGCACGCACGAACGCACGCACGCACACACACACACACACACACACACACACACTCTCTGCGCCCGCGTGGAGAGAGGAGAATAAACAATGGGCTAATGTGTATTCCCCTGGTTGGATCCAAGTTCTTTGCCTCGACTACAATAAAAATGGCACTGCTTCACACAAATGCTGATTTGAGAGGACTTGTAAACAAATCGTCCAGTCCCCAAAGGAGAAGTGTGTTACGGTCAGAGCTAGAGAACCCAAGCACAGGACACTAAGTCAAGACACGTATATAAAAGGAACCAGGTTTTAATGAAGGGATAGGATAAACGGAATGGCAGGGCAGAATGACAAGCAGGGCAGGGTGGCAGGGCAGACAGGGCAGGGCAGACAGGGCAGGGCAGGGCAGGCAGGGTAGGGCAGACAGGGCAGGGTAGGGCAGGGCAGGGCAGACAGGGCAGGGCAGGCAGGGCAGGGCAGGGCAGAGCAGGCAGGGTAGGGCAGACAGGGCAGGGCAGGGCAGGGCAGGGCAGGGCAGACAGGGCAGGGCAGACAGGGCAGGGCAGACAGGGCAGGGCAGGGCAGACAGGGCAGGGCAGACAGGGCAGGGTAGGGCAGGGCAGGGCAGACAGGGCAGGGCAGGCAGGGCAGGGCAGGGCAGAGCAGGCAGGGTAGGGCAGACAGGGCAGAGCAGACAGGGCAGGGCAGACAGGGCAGGGCAGGGCAGACAGGGCAGGGCAGGGCAGACAGGGCAGGGCAGGGCAGACAGGGCAGGGCAGGCAGGGCAGGGCAGACAGGGCAGGGCAGGCAGGGCAGGGCAGGGCAGGGCAGGCAGGGCAGGGCAGACAGGGCAGGGCAGAGCAGACAGGGCAGACAGGGCAGGGCAGGCAGGGCAGGGCAGACAGGGCAGACAGGGCAGGGCAGGGCAGACAGGGCAGGGCAGACAGGGCAGGCAGAGCAGGGCAGACAGGGCAGAGCAGGCAGGGCAGGGCAGGGCAGGCAGGGCAGGGCAGGGCAGAGCAGAGCAGAGCAGAGCAGGCAGGGCAGAGCAGGCAGGGCAGGCAGGCAGGCAGGCAGGCAGGGCAGGAAGGACAGGTAGGCAGGCAGGGCAGGCAGGCAGTGCGAACAGTGCAGGAAGGACAGATAGGCAGGCAGGCAGTGCGAACAGGTAGGCAGACTGGGTAGGCAGGCAGTACGGACAGGGCAGGCAGGCAGGTAGGCAGACCTGAATGCTAGGCAGGCAGACAGGAATGGTAGGCTGGCAGGGTAGGAAGGTGGGCAGGTAGGCAGGCAGAAAAGGGAATTGGCACTATAAAACAGAGAGAGCTGGTAGTCAAATACAAAAGAACGTAACGCTCAGAGTAATGCGGGGTACACACATAAGGATTTTCTGGACGATTTTGGCCCGATTTTCCCCCTTCCGACCAAAGACAGAAAACGCCCGATTATCAGATGGCTCTAAAGATTTTCCTATAACAAAATCCTGTGGTGTGAGGTGTGTTAAGAGTCAATCTCTCCCGACAACCTGCTTGGAAAATGGTTGTGGCCGGCAATCGTAAATGTCCAATGTGTTCAATACTTACGACCAAAAATCCTAGGGTTGCCAGATTTTTTGGGTGGAATTTGCGGTTTTAGACTGTGGTTAGGGTGGAAAATGTCATTCCCATCTGGCAACCCTGCTCGCGAGTCCATTTATGACGTAGATGGAATGTAGCCAATCAAGAAGCGAGCTGACTTCTTCTTTTCGTTATTTGCCCGCACTTTATTTGCCCTGTCGCACATGGTTGTCTCGTACAGGTCAGTCAGGGTACTACGTTAGATAATAATAATAATAATAACTTAATTTGTATAGCGCTTTTCCTGCAAACGTTGCGGCTCAAAGTGCTTTAATCATTATATAATCTTAATTTAATTATTTTGTAATTTAAAGGCAATATTAAAAGGATGGGTTCACGCGAGATTTCTGGCTTGGGGAACGAGACTCTAGAGAGTCTGGAGTCTGTCGTAACGAAAATCTTTATGTCTGTGGGGTGCTGAAATGGGAAAATCGGCGCACACCACACACAATACGATCAAGGCTGTTCAATCCAAGATTTTGTATCTTCATGTGTGGGGTCTGTCTCAGATAAGATTTCGGTGAAGATTTTGAAAATCCTTATGTGTGTACCCCGCTTAAGCTGCCGAGAGAAAAAACTGACGTGTAGAAACAACAAAGGATCTGGTAATGATTGGACGGGAAGCCGGAAGGTTCAAATAGTGCATGGTGATGAGATGATGAACCGCAGGTGTGTAGACAGAGCAGGTACAGAACGGATGACGTGAACTGGATAGCTGCTGGGGCCCCGCCCACACACGCACACACACACACACACACACACACACACACACACACACACGCACACACACACACACACACACACACACAAACACACAAAAACACACACACACACACACACACACACACACACACAGACAGACAGAGAGATACAGACAGATAGGTGGAAGTGAAGGTCGTGACAAAGTGGTCCAGACACAGAAGGATGCGTGTGTCCACAGACGGGTACCGTAGATCTCAGCTAATAGATTGTGAGCAGACAGAACAGCATTACACAACCAGCCAGACATCAGGCCAGCCAGACAGTACAAAC
>NC_137688.1:40369537-40379537 GCF_963989245.1 Nansenia antarctica
CAGCAACCGAGAAACCCTTATTCATGTTTATGATTAGGCAGAACCCCCTAACCATGTCTGAGCCAATAAAACATCTGTTTGGCTCTGAGGGTAGCCGCCTGTGCCTTCAATACAGTGGCTGGACCATTCAGCAGGTGTGCATTTACACTATATGTTATTAGATTCGATTTTCAGATTCAAGATTCTTTCAACCTTTTTGTCGTTGCACAGTACAAGGAAATGTCTTTTTTGCTCTAGGTGCAGGGTCAGCCATAGTCAGCGCCCCAGGAGCAATTACGGGTTAAGTGCCTTGCTCAAGAACCTTCCGCCCCTCTATCTAAGAATAAGAAACATAATAACTTAGGAAGAATGGCCCTTTAAAGCTTGTAGCCTAGAACACTAAGTGGAGGCACTACCTCATACCTATCTTCTCAGAGGTTCTCATAGAGGACAGTGAATACTGAGGTGATTTAGAAGAGCAGATGACAGCCTGGCAGGCTGGCTACAGACAAACAGAGGTCCCTCCTCCCCAGAAGGTGAACCTACAGGGCCTGAAGGCCTGGCTCACACACAGCCTGTCTGTGATCAGGTCTGCTTTAGAAGAACACTACACAAGCTGTGCCCTTGTCGGCCCCAGCCATGATTGTGCATACATGTGTGTCTGTCTACATAGGGCAGTGGTGAGCAGAGCAGTACAGAGGGGAACGGACATGGCAGTGTAAGAGTCTGATCTCCAGGGTTACGATGGTGAGGCTAAATCACTATCTGATGGAACAGGCACACCTCCTGCATTCCGTGTTCTCACTCACTGTCTGTTTATCACGGAAGGTGTCCTTCCATCCTGCGGACAGGCCCGCTGAGTTATATCTGTCTCGCCCTCTCCCTCCCTCCTACTCTCCCTCTCTCCCCCCCCCACCTGCTCACCTACCTGAGGCCTCAATCAAAATGCTCGAAAAAACACTTGTTTTGACATCTTACAACAGCTTTGTTATTCGACTAAATGTCCTATAGTATGGCTGGTAAAAATAGAGTGTGTGTGCTTGTGTGTGCATGGGTGCATGCGTGTGTGTGTGTGTGTGTGTGTGTACGTGCATGTATCTTACCAACAAATAGGACCTGGTTTAGAGAAACAAATACAGGCTAAGTTGAGTTCAAGTATGATCCTATTGCTCTGTGCCTGTTCTGTTGACACACATGCAAATGCAGTCTTTACACTTGAAATAATGAAATAATGTATCAAACAACGCTTTATTGTGAGTGTCTTAAAATGGGGCTTAATACTAAGGATAATAGGCTTTTAAAATGCGTACACTTTGATGTTTGCTGAGAGACGATGTTTAATAGGAGAAACAGGCCGTAGCGAACATTTCTTCATTTACTGCGAATCACTAGCATGTAGAAAACATATGTCAAACCCAACAACAAATCTGTTGATCACGGAACCCCTTACCGTGAGATAATGGCTGAATGTGACTAATGGGACAAATCGAGGCTGTATTTGAGTAGGACATTACCAGAACCAAACACAAGATGAATATACAGTACCACAATATGTAAAGTGTACACAAGCGGCTAGTGATAGCAATGAGGCCAACACAGTACAGCTCAGTTCAATTCAGCTCAGCTCAGCTCAGCTCGGTAGTCTGAAAAGGATAGTAGGTGTTGATAACAACATACTATGTAGATGATTTCCCTTTTACCCCATCCATTCCAATTCACACGTGAATGACCTAATTCCTCTAGGGTGGTTTCCGGATTTTAGGAGGCTTATAGAGGAGGGAGGGGGTCAAGAGCTATTTTTATATATCAGATGTGTGGGTACACTTCTATTTTTAGTTCAGCAACAGCTTCTATTTTTGAAATGTGTGTCTTCAGGAAAGGTGGTGGGGGTGTGGAGGGAGAGGAGGAGGATGTAGCAAGAGAAGAGCGATGAAGAAATAGAAAGCAAACAGAGAGTACTCAATAGGAGGAATGAAATGGAAGTATCCATTCCCGAGCATCATGTACACAAAAACGCTGTTCGCGCCACTGTAACAAATAAATAAATAAATTGCACCTGCCGTGGGCGTAAAAATTGAAACCATTTAGGTCTGGGAGAGATGTCAAACCATTTAAATGCCCCGAAACATATCCCTGCTGCTGCTCTTTGATGGCTCACAGAGGGTCAGAGTTGAATCAGCTTTTCTGGACCGCTGTCCTCTGGCAAGATGGCCGATTACCACACTTTCATTTCCTGCCTGTACCCACAATTAGGCTTGACTAGTCATGGTGCTCCACTAAGGGACCGTGTCATGGGTCAGCAGAGAGAGAGAGAGAGAGAGAGAGAGAGAGCGTGCGTGTGCATTTGTGTGCATTTGTATGCATTTGTATGCATTTGTGTACAGACATTTCTCTCACTGTCAGGGGGGCAGATGTTGGATAGGACAAAGGCAAGGCAGCGAAATGAAAATGTTTTCCCTCTAGTCTCGGCGACACTGCCAGGTGTCCGCTGGGGCATGGTACCTGGCTGACCCTGGAAAAGTACCCTCTCTATCAGAAGTGAGAATGAGAGCAGATGGTCGAGAGAGGCGGCCAAGTCTGTGTCCTCCTATCAGCACGGGAGAACAGGGTTGGTGGAGCGGTGGAGCGGCTGGGCACCACTAACACAAGCATCCCTCAAATAAGGGAGAGACAGAGAGAGACAGAGAAACAAGGCTCCGTTTTAACGGCTACAAAAGTCCTCGCGCAAATGCGGCCGCTGGTGGTGCGTGTGAAATGTGTGTGCTATTTTCAAGAGCAGAATTCTCAGCGCACCTGATGGCTCTTGACCTGCTCTTGTCATGAACACACCTGTATTACCACTACTCCACCCACCTGAGCACAAACAAGACAGCGGCATTACATGGTCATTTCAACTGTTACTGCCGACACACATTGCCAATACGGCTGTGCTTGGACTTGTCCCACAGAGACGGTGAATCCCAACAACCGAAAGTGGCTTCCTCGTCATTTCTGCTTCACCTGAACTGATTTGAACGTACTTGATACGTGAAAGCAACTTAAGGGAATTGTTTCACCTATTTCTTCCCAATGAAATGACAGGAGGCAACGCTATGGAGACCACTTCAGACTATTCACATGCCCTCCAATAGGAACCCTTCAGGCTGTTTTTTTTTATTTCTTTTTAATTTGCTAATATTTTTATTAATTTAATACAGGTATGTATACATACACATACACACCAACATATTGTTTATCAACAGAAACAAAGTTTAGCTCACTTTGTCATGGACGATCTACAATGGTGTCAGCGACATAACAGAGTTCAGGAGGTTCAACTCCTCTTATAGCCACGGCCACAGAGTGGAATACTCATCACATTTCTACTCTGTATTATTGTACTGCTAAACTGAGTCCTGTTTGTCTTATTTGTCTCCCACAACTTCTGTAACTATTATCTCTTTATTTATCTTGACTATCTTGCCTTATTGCCTTATTTGTCTTTGTGCTGCAATGTCAAGGAACCAAAGCCTTAGAATGTTACTCTCTTACACTTGTGTAATGTGACGTAACAATAAAACTTTGATGGAACACATTGATGGAACCGAACGCAAGATTAAATTATCGCCGATTAGAACATTATCGCCGATTAGAAGACAATCTCGCGTAGTGGAACGGGGCCCTGGTGTCATTCCAAGGTAACAATCACAAACAAGAAAAGATGTCAGATTTCGGTGTACATTTTTAGGTAATGATTTGTTTTTGGCTCAAAGGCAAGTGAATGTGGCCTAGCCTACAATGCATAAAAATAAAAATAAAAGTTGATCTTGTTTATGGGACTATATTCTGTGGCGGAAGGATATATTCTGAAACGATTAATGATTGTAAATAAATGAATTTAATGTTACAACTGTGTATTTTTTATATTATGTGGTAGCTTTTGTAGAAAAGCAATTTACCATTCGAGGGCAGGGGTTGTGGAGGCTTCGCCTCGTGCCACAACCCTGTACCAGTGGTAAATGTCTCCACAACCCCCTTCCTCTCATGGTAAATTGCTTACATTTATGATATGTAAAAGTTAAAAGGTTGATGATAACCGATGTAGTGGATGAGCCACATACAGTGTGTGTCAAGGTCTCAGGTTGAGTTATGTATGATGATGATGACGATGATGATGATGATGATGATGATATGGTGGTGAAACATAGAGCTACAGCAGTGTGCAGCTGCTATGTTGTCTACTATTCAGGCATGTGTACTGTGTACTATGCACTTCAAACAACCGCCCCTCCCCTCTCTCCCTCCCTGCCTCCCTCCTTCCCGCCTTCCCTGCCACCCTACCCAATCCCATGTGACATCACAGAGGAGAGATCTTTTCAGTTGGTCAAGCGTGGCAGTACAGTAGCTACACTGAGGTTATGGGTAGGTCCCGCTGGGACCATAACAACAACAAATGTATGCACTGACTGTACTGTAAGTTGCTTTGGTTGACAGCATCAGCTAAATGACATATAATATATATATATATGTATATATATATACTGTATATATATATATATATATATATATATATATATATATATATAATACATTACACTTATATAGCGCTTTTCTAGACACTCAAAGACGCTTTACAAACTGAAAAGATCGAGTAGTAATAATAAAAATAAACAAAAAATAAATAAAAGAAAGTATAGGGGCCTAATTAAGGTAGTGCTGGGGACACATGGGAAGGGGAGGGATAGAGGGTTAACTGGTGAAGGCAAGCTTGAAGAGGTGGCCTGTTTAATTGTTGGGAGGGTGTTGGCCTGTCTGATGTGGTTGGGTAGGGCGTTCCAGAGGGACGGGGCTGCGGCTGAAAAGACCCTATCACCCCAGGTCCGGAGCTTGGTCCTGGTGGTCTTGAGGGTGGTTTGGTTGAATATATAATATTATTAGAATATACTAGCCTATTATTATTATCGACATAGTAGATACTAGTACATAGTATCTATATCTACAGACCACATCATTTATACTGCTTATATACTATCATTGCTTTCAAGTCATTGAACTAAACATTCTAGGTTACAGTCCACCCCCACGGCAGCTTGTGTTAAAAGGCCAACCCCTGGAGGAGTGATACGGATCAAAGCGTCCGTCTCATCTCATCCATACACTCACACGCATAGTACATAGGTTAAAGAGGGTACAGAGAAATGTCATTACACCTGTGCTAGGCTTCTCTTTAACCCAGTTGGCTGGAAGGGAAGCATCGCCTTCTGTGACTCTAATGTAACGCTAATGGGTTTCTAAGTGCACATGTGGAGACACGGTAAGACAGAGGCCATGTTAATGTAACGTTGTTAACAGCACTGGTGGGTTGGAGAATGAGTAAGGGAGGAGGAGGAGAGGCGAGAAGACATGATTGAGTCATACGGTACGGAACAAACACACAAAGCAACACATCTACGCGAGGGTAAGTGTATTTGCGGTGAAGGTAAGGGGAAGTCATTAGGGGAAGGCATTAGCCAATATTGGCATTTGCAACAATAATCAGCAAATATTGTTGTCCATAGCGTCCAAGCTGTAAATGCCTCCACCAGACACCAACTTCCTTATATGGTGTTCCGCCTTCTATATTCATATTCTTCCCATTCGCTGAATGCCAGTATAGCTATATGCGTTAACCAGGACTCCCAATTGGGAACGCATACCATTGTGTAAAGTCTGACATAAACAACATCTGTGAATTACTCATAAACAATGAACAACACCACATCAATAAATAGAAAGGTTGATGAGGATGAAGTGGAGGAAGGAGAAAGAAAGAGTGAGAGAAAGAAGACAATCACAGGTAATCAAAGCATGTACTTCAACACAAGCGCAGCCATTTGTTATTATTTGCAAGCTTCTTCTTTCATCTGTTTGCTTGAAACTTATTAAAATGATTCGCCTCCACCGCCAACGGCAATTCTTATAACATTCCCCTTTCTCCCCCAACAGCTCTGCTTCTCTCTCGCTCCCTCCCCCCTCTATCTCTCTCTCTCTCTCTCTCTTAACTTTCTCTCTCTCCCTCCTTCTCTTTCCCACTCTCTCTCTGTTTTTCTCCCTCTCCCTCTGTCAAACAAACATCAACAGCTACCAAAATCAAGTCCTCGCCAGCTCGACAATACAATACAGCACATGGGCAGAGACTGTTGAAAGGGTCTGTGATGGCTTGACATGGCAAAACGCCTCGGCAAAAAGCCTCAGCCGGGGAACAGTAATTTACCCAGCAATCAAAGGTAATCAGCTGGGTGGAAAGCTGAGAAAAACACAACATGATTGCACCACTTGACCCGTTGCCCTGCATGCCAATGTTATTCAGCAGAACCATTCTTGTGGTCGACAGCTCCTTTGTTTATGAATGTTACTGCCTCACAGCCTATTATTATATTGGCATATTAAGCCCCTCTCTTCAAGCCTGTTCATGGACAATGCAATAACATGCACTCAAAATGACTGTTTCAAACACAAAGCTTCCTGATTAGTTGTTGCCTTAACCAATAGAGTATTGATGAGATCCCCATGGGTTAAGGTTGCTGAGACACACTGAAAGAGAGAGAGAGTGAGAGTGAGACAGAGAGAGAGAGAGAGAGGTCAAATAGTAACAGAGGCAGCATTTAATCGGGCAAGTGTTTTTGTGGTAATCTGTCAACTCACCTGATTAATGACTGAACAGTCCCTGTGTGTGTGTGTGTGTGTGTGTGTGTGTGTGTGTGTGTGTGTGTGTGTGTGTGTGTCTGTGTGTGTGTGTGTGAGTGAGTGTGTGTGCACATGTTTTGTAGTAATCTTTCAGCCCATCTGATCAATGACTGAACAGTCCTTGTCTTGTAGCAGCATGCAGACCCAACTTCCAGATTCTGCTGACTATACCATCAATGCACAGACGCAGACGCAGACGCAGACGCAGACGCTGACACACACACACACACACACACACACACACACACACACACACACACACACACACACACACACACACACACACACTCCCCATCTCTCTTCCTCCCATCCTTTCTCTTTCTCCATTCCATCACATTGGCCACTTTGTTTCATAGCAGTTAGATATGTTTTAAACTCCAAGCCTCATTTAGTTGTTTTTTCTCATTGGAAAAACTGCAGAGCCTTGTTACTATTCTCTTCCTCTTCACTCTCCAACCGAGGCACTAAGTAGAAGATAAATGAATACCCCCCACCTGCTCTCTCCCCTCCGTCCACCCTTCTCAGAAACATCCACTTAAGTACAGTAGGAAACGGAAAAGGAAAAAGCGACAAATTGAAGGCGAGAAAATATGGGCCCACTCACCATTCTTGGGTTGAGTCCAAATGATTGAATGAGACTGGAACCCTGAAAGCTCGCCCACGCAGGGCTGGCTGACCTCAGGACACAGCTTCTTGCAACTCAGTTCCTTCTATTACGGCCTCTCTTCAGGTACAGACAGGTACAGTCTCCCTGTGCCTGTCTTCACAAGATAATACACCCTGCATTAGGAAGAAGTAAATATGCCCTATACTGGGAAAACAAATATGATATTTTATAGTGAATAAATTGCATATTTGGTTTTGGAATAGAGGTTATATACCAAACACCATTGTGGATAGGTTTTATGTTCGTTTTTTGGTGTGAATAAAAATACTGGCAAAAATACGACAGGCTTTCACTGCACATTTAATCCAAACACCATACCAGCAGTGGCAGTGAATCACTATGTCCAGAGACAAATGAATTCTATATCTCCCCATAATGCATACAGTACGTTTGTTAAACCCACACAGGTGGATTAAAATAGCAATGATACAGTAAAGTGCTCTTGGGGGTTATGGGAGTGGGATAGCAGTAGTAGCTTTCTGTGTAATGGTAGGATCAGTCATGGCTGAGACTATGGTTGGCTGCCCTGCAACAGGCATCCATGTCTGTGCCCCTGAGCTGGAGACGTGTGGTGCGGTGCAGGCCCCCCTCTCCCCCTCTCTCCATCTCTCCGCTGCACCGCCCTGCTATTAATAGAGCCTTCAGCCTCTAGAGGACCTACACAAGGGAACAGCACAGAGAGAGAGAGAGAGAGAGGCAAAAGAGAGGGGAGAAGAGATGGGGTTACGGAAGAGAGATAGTCATAGATAGAGTAAAGAGAGGGAGTGATCTGGAAACAGAGGGAGGGAGGGAGCAGTAGTGAAAAGGAGAAGGCCTTTTGAAAGCCCTCACTGTCATCTCAACCATCAAACTGCCACACCTTCGCCACACAAACACAGTGAGCAACTGCACTCCTCCTCATCACGCCAGGCAAACGGAGACACTTGTTGGTTTAGAACGTGATTTTGGGGATGCCAGATTTAGTTCCATTGATTTGCAGTCAGTGTGGGTATGACTCTAGGAGCCTATTTTCCAAGTGAATGGACATGTAAGCGTACAAGCTGCTTTTTACGAGAAGCAAAATAAACATCGCAAATTGATATGCCATCCGTTCCAACAGCTTGGGTAAAAGACTGCAATCATTGAAAATGGCCTGTTGTTCGACAAGCGGTAAAACCTGTCACAGTCATTATCAAAGCAGTTAAGAATTACAGTTTCTAATTAAAGTTGCTGATAATGTCACCTGTGAGCGCAGCGGTGTGGTTGCGTAGCAAAGCCACATGGGAAGGCAGTGACTCGGGAGCCCGACCCAGGGGACCTCTCCCCCCCTCCCGCCTGCAGGGCAACATTCCCACGGAGACGTCATTAGCTACCACACACATACCAGCCCTTTTACACAGACTTATCTGATTCTAGATAAAGCTACTTTGACACACTTAGCTAAATTGAACGAGTTTTCCAGTGGAAATTAAATTAGGCTGTTGCTGTGAGGGGGGGGGGGGGGTTATGTTAGAATGGTTTAAAGCCAAAAAGCACATGCCAACATGAGGTAGTTACTACATTTATTATTAAATCGGATCTGTTTCTGTCAACAATGGAATGCACTTTTTTTGCATACTCGTTCACCTACATACTAACTCTCATGCATTTAAAACGCATTGGACTGGTATTAAGCCGGGCCTAGAGGGAGTTTCGAACATATTTATTACACCTGTCTTTCCCTTCTGAATTCATTAGAGGGAGAGTGAACAAGTAAAACAGGGAAAAGGGTGGAGAAGTGGGACACAGCTTTAGTGAGCCACTGGGAGAGATAAATATTCTCCCTCAGTCTCAGTGTCACAGTAGAGACGCACCAGTAGAAACACACCAGCCTTCCAAGGACTGAGTCACTAGGGGTTGGTGGTGGGGAGGGAGAGGGGGTGGCTACTAAACTTCCCTCACCGTCCTTAGCCCAACCCTTACCCTCCGAGGCCTCTCCTATCACGCACATCCCTCAAGCAAACCATGAGATGAATTTCATTTTCTCCACCCTCCCTCCTCCACCAGCTCGCTGCTGGGAGAAAAGCTCAGGGCTCAGACACGCCAAGCTGAATAAAACAACACAGAGGATGTCCACCTACATGTACCACGGTGGAACCGCTGCTACATCATGTGATATGCCTGGGAGTTGTTTGCAGTCTTTTTACATATACCTACTGGAGACGGAAGATTTCCCTTGACAATAGTTTCAGCTCAGGGGAGGCTGGTGCAGGTAGAATTCCTGGCGGTACCATTCCTCATTCCATCCCATATTACAGCCTGTCCTCTGATTTCTACCTCCACCAGCCTCCCCTGTTTCAGCTCATGTGTTGTTGTTTTTTAAATGTCTTCTTTATCTACAAAGTGATTCTCTCCTCTGCTGTCCTGTGTGTGTGTGTGTGCGTGTGTGTGTGTGTGTGTGTGTGTGTGTGTGTGTGTCCGTGCGTGTAGAGTCAGTCTGTCTTATAATTGACCTTCAACGTGCCTTTGCACCTTCGATAGGCCTTGGATGGAAGCCCCTCTGCAGCAGAACACAAGGCTTATGTTCTATGCAATGTGGAGCAGTGAGCTGTAGGTCGCCCCATGAATTATTTACACCAGGTAGAGTTCTCTGAAGAAGAAGCAGCAGAGCTCTGCGATAGAAACCATTCG
>NC_137688.1:40384537-40399537 GCF_963989245.1 Nansenia antarctica
GAGAACAGGTGTTTTAGTGTGCCGAAAGCGGTCTCAGCAGCGGCGGTCCAGCAGAAGGGCCGTGAGGTGGAGGTAAGCGCAGTGAGCGGCGCTGCGACCTGGCTGAACCCTTTAATGAACCGCCTCACAAATCCCGCGAACCCCAGGAAGCGTCTAAGTTGGGTCCGGTCCGTGGGCTGAGGCCACTCCACAACGGCCTTGACCTTGGCAGGGTCCGCCCGCATCTGTCCGTCCTCCACCACATTACCCAGGTAGGTGACCGAGCTGGTGTGGAAAACGCACTTCTCCCCCTTCACGAATAAGCGGTTCTCCAGGAGCCTCTGCAGGACTAGCCGGACGTGCTGGTGGTGCTCCTCCACGGACCGAGAAAAAATAAGAATGTCGTCAAGGTACACAACAACAAAAATGTTTAACATGTCCCGAAGGACATCGTTGACCAGGGCCTGGAAAATAGCAGGGGCATTAGATAGACCAAAAGGCATGACGCGGTATTCAAAATGGCCGAGGTGGGTGTTAAACCCGGTCTTCCACTCGTCCCCCTCCCTGATGCGGACTAGATGGTAGGCGTTACGTAGGTCCAGCTTGGTGAATACCTTGGCATGGGTGAGGGGTTCGAAGGTGGAGCTAATGAGGGGAAGGGGATAACGGTTCTTTACAGAAATGTCATTCAGAGCCCGAAAATCAATGCAAGGTCTGAGCCCACCGTCCTTCTTGGATACGAAGAAGAATCCAGCCGCGAGGGGAGAGGAGGAGGGCTGGATGATACCAGAGTTGATGGACTCCGTAATGTAGTTACGCATCGCCTCCTTTTCAGGGAGTGAGAGGCTGTAAAGTCTACCTTTAGGAAGGGTGGCACCAGGCAGGAGGTCTATAGGACAGTCATACGGGCGATGGGGTGGAAGGGAGAGTGCCTCGTCCTTGCTGAACACCTGGGCTAGGTCGTGGTAGATGTGAGGAACCCCGGTGAGGTCAGGCGGAGTGATCTTAGACTTGGGGTCGCTAGAGGGAGACAGGGCGGAGCGAAGGCAGGAGGCGTAACACGTACCTCTCCAGCCTAGGATCTGGCCCGAAGCCCAGGAGATGTGAGGTTCATGTCTCTCGAGCCAGGGTCTACCCAGCACCAGGGGAGACGTGGGGATCTGAAGGACAAAGAACCGGATCTCCTCGGTATGATTCCCAGAGATCGTAAGAGATATAAGCCCAGTGGTGTGGGTGATAGTTCCTAGGGAACGGCCATCAATGGCCCTAGGCATGATGGGGCGGTCTAGAAGGACTAGGGGGATGCCCGCCTGGTGGACTAAGTTTTCATCGATTAGACAACCATCAGCCCCGGAGTCGATGAGGGCGCTGACAGACAGGGTGTCCTTCCCCCAGGTGAGAGTGGCAGGGAATAGGCGACTGGGGGTGACCTGGGGCTGAGAGAGAGAGGTGTTGCTCACCAGTATGCCCCCTACTGGTGAGCTGGGTCTTTTGGCCGGACAGGACACGCCCGGATGATGTGCCCCTCCTTGCCGCAGTACAGGCACTGCTTGTTGAGAAGCCTCCGTTCTCGCTCCTCTCGCGAGAGCCGAGAGCGGCCGATCTCCATGGGCTCCCCAGCCCCGGAAGTAGCCACGAGAGGAGGCAGCATGGGCAGAGAAGGGGGCGGGGTCGTTCCGGCGCGATCGGTAGTGGGGCGCGTGACAGCTCGCTGGACGCGGTCGGTGCGTCGTACCTGGAGGCGTGCATCCATCCTAAGGGCCAGGGTAATCAGCTCATTAAGGGTGCCGGGATCGTCGCGCACCAACAGGTCCTTGATGGAATCATGTAACCCCTTGTGGAAAAGGCTGAGGAGGGCTCCGTCATTCCAGCCTGTCTCCGTGGCTAGAGTACGGAACTCGACCATGTACTCGGCTACAGAGCGGGAACCCTGGGAGATGGCTAACAAGCGGCCGGTTACATCCTGCCCGTCCTGGGGGTGGTCGAACACGAACCGGAACTCCGCTTTAAACAGGGGGTAATCCGTGGAGTATCTTGAACTGCTCCCGACAGCGGCTATGGCCCATTTGAGCGCTTTGTCAGCGAGTAGAGACATGATAAACGCTACCTTGGCCCCGTCGGAGGAGTACTTGGAAGGCTGGTGCGTAAATACTAATTCGCACTGGGTCAGAAAACCCCGACAACAATCAAAGTCACCATGGAATGGAGCGGGGCTGACTAACCTGGGTTCCCAGTGAGCGACAGGAGGATAGAGCGAAACGGGGTTCACAGGATCGACCGGGGGATTAGTCATCTGCCCAGATATGGAACTCGTGTCAGGGGGTGGTCTGCTGCCAGCGGCGATAAGGTCCAGAGAACGCTGGATGGAGGCGAGAGACCCGGACAGGGCGTCCATCTTCGTCTCGAGACTATTTACAGCCCCGACGGTGGCACGGGTGGTATTCTCCAGTACGGCTATCTGGCCTTGGACCGTGGGGAAGGCCTTCTGGAGCTCGGCCTGCAGACTGGTAAGTTGCGTAGCATGGCTATTTACCTCTCTGCGTAAATCTACGACTAATGGGAGAACCCCAATACCCGGGGAACCACCCTTGTTCTCTGGAGTTCCACCTTGGCTCATAATGGCTTGGACATACTGTTATGCACACCTTGAAACTGGAAAAGCCAAATGTGGTGGAACCCCAGAGAAACAGAGACAGAGGCCAGGAGAATATATAATGATTTATTATGGATTATATAAACAAAGAAATAGGCCCTACACTAACTAGTGGAAAAATAAACATAATGTGTGATGCAGGCGATAGTTATGGGGTGTGTAATTATACTATGTGTGTGTGCGTGTATGAGGTCAAGGGTGTTGTATTATGTGCTGCGATACTACCCTAGTGAGCAAAGTCCGAGATCCTTTTCGGGCCAGGGAGAGTGATCCATGAGAGAGTAGTCCAGAGGGGAGTCCAGGGGTCGAGCCAGGGAGGGAAATCCAGATGAGAGTAGTCAGAGGGGGTCCATACAGAAAGTTATGTCCAAGCGTTGGATCTCCGTCTGTAGCAGGGTTAAGTAGGCGGCTGTCCAGGTGGTGATTGGGACAGCTGGGCTGAAACGTAATAGCCCCCACCTGCTGCAAACAGAGCCAGAGATCCGGCCCACTCAATCCGGCCGGGAGGGGGCGCCAGAACGAGGCTCACGGGGGCGTGTCGGATTAGGAGGCACAACAGTTGTAGTGAGCAAAGCTGGTTTCTTTAACCTATATCTCTGATTTGTGTAGCTCTGATACAGTAAATGCTATATTATGCTGTGATGTGTGTGTGTCCTTTTGTGTGTGTGTGTGTGTGTGTGTGTGTGTACGTTTATGTTGTATTACTGTCACACTACTACTGTAACTGTGTTCAGTTTTTTGGTGTGGTTGCTTGTACAGTTTGTGTGGGATCATAGGCACAGAGTGTGCAAGAGAGTGATATGGGCAGGGGAGAGTTGATCTCAGAGCAGCTTCAAATGGATTATTAACAGCAAACACAGCATTTGTGGAAATAAGCTAGAATCCGCTCACATAGGTAGTCGGAGATGATACAGCATGCAATTATACAGTGAGCAGATCTTGTACTGCAAAGGCGATTTTGGGGTTCTCTCTTAGAATTCTGATTCAGATTCTCAGAGACAAGACCCCAGTACAATGGAAAATACCATTTTGGATAATAATATCAATCTCCATATTTAAAGCCACAATCCTTAATAAAAAAAGAAAAAACGCACGATCCCAATTAAAGCTGAGGGATCGTGTTGTCGCTTTACTGATTTCATATTCATAGACAGAAGTCTGGTTGCAAGGACTGAGACAGCAACATGGGAGTTCTAAAAATATGTTTGGTGACGTTTCTGATGTTTGTAAACATTGGAGTAAAACAGCCTTACATTTTAGGTTATAATGCGGTAAGTTGTATTAAGCTTATGAGGCATCTACTGTATACATAACATTCATCACTAGCTATATACAAAAGCGTCTTAACGGATTACAGATTGTGGATTTACAGTAAGTATTGCAAAGTGAAACCTGCCCATTTGTTCATAGAGTACCACTTTAGAGCCACTCTACAGTGACGACTGAAGCCTTCATTCTGTATCATTGTATTGACTCCAGCTCTGTGGGACACTGTGAGAGAGTCCCAGCAGCAGTGAAGAGGCCACTGGTCCTGTGCCAGTTATAAACCCCTTCAGTTGGCACTGCTGTCTGTGTGTGTGTGTGTGTGTGTGTGTGTGTGTGTGTGTATGTAATGTATGTGTTGTCATGTTGTCGTGTATTCTTATCGATGAAGTAAGAAAACGGCAAATACAGTTCCATCTCTTTTATTTAGCGGCAACAACCAATGCAGTCACCTTGCGATAAGCTTTTTATCTTGGAAGAGAACCGCACAGGTACTGCGGCAACTATCTAAACAGTATATTACATGTGTAGTGCCTATTTATACAATACCTGATATCCAATCAGGAGCATTAGAATGAACACGTCCAAATGATAACAGGTCAAGGTTGACAGAGCATGTCTATCTAGCATGCGTGACAACATATATATACGTGTGTGTGTGTGTGTGTGTGTGTGTGTGTGTGTGAGCATAGGGTGGCAGTAATGGTACCTAGGTGAGCAATGAGCATTGAGGCGCACACATGCCATCTGCAGCAGGCACAGTAAACCCCTGCCACTCAGAGGTCAAACTCAGGGAGGCAAAGTAATCAATCAATGGGCTGCGTCCACCTCCCTGAGGTAGATGACCTCTGTTTCCATGTCCATACTGTAACCAGGGTGACAGGAGGGTCTTTAGAAAGCACCTCAGGGTCGCGATCACAATGTCCACACATTCTATCGATTCTATGTCTCTTCTGTATGTTTGTGGGCAAAACAGACCAATAATTCAATTCATTCAATTTGATGAATCCTGAACCGATAGCATCAGTTCATGTGATCCTGCAGCTTGTTGGCATAATTCCGATCCAGAGGGACTCCGGTTCAACCACTGAAGATGGAGGTAGGCCATGACTCAGCTTACAAAACAGACCTGCTGCTGATTTTTTGGCTTGGTATTTGTAAAGGAAGAAGAGGATGTTTAAAGGAGTAGGGCGTAAGACTGTTGGAAATCTGCCACCACAGCCTAGCGCTGTGAAAAAACGACATCCTCCCTATTAACAATAATATATTAACAATAACACTTTCCCCCGGAAAGGGACTTCTAGTGGAGGACATAAGTTATTGTGTTTCTGCAAGCATGCACGATTCAAAGAGGCAGCCACCAGAGACAGGAAGGCCAAAAATGTCCACTCCCCTAACAATAATACTAATAACGTGTTTGTATATAAACCAAGTATCGTCTAGGACACTTCATTTTAGAAAGTGCCTTTTTGGACCAAAACAGTTAATTAAACACAGTTACTGCAACCATTAGGAAGGTTGCCAGAAAGGTTGAATGTTATTGCACTCTGTGCACAGTGTAAATGAAGCCAGAATGTTTTTGTATTTTATTTTAAACAGATTTGTTTATTATTGACACAGGGTCAGTTTCAAAACCTTGAGTATGAGAGTTTATGTTGATAAATGACTGTGATAACCACACATTGAGAGCTATTAATCTTCCAATTGTAATGCCACTGCAATCAATGCTGTACAACTTCTCTTGAGTGCTATTTCATTCACACAATTTCAGCGGGCTAATTGGGACATGGATGTATCTGTAATCGCTAATGGTAATTGGTCTAAGATCCGGGGCTCAGAAGGTGGGGTGTGTGAAGGTACATGACATTTGAGTACTAATTAGACCTGAGGTAAATAACAAGGCTAGACAAAGGCAGTGTGGCCGTGGCCTGGAGTGTCAGGTCTGAGGGATGCTGGGAGATTAGGAGGATATGACATGTGGTCAATACTGCCACCATACTAGGGACCTGTGTCTTCTGCTGTCACAGGCAGGGGAACGAGATGTGTCTTCTGTCCCCCGGGGGCCCCTCGACACAGACACATATACACACACACACACGCATATGCACACACATGCACACACACTACACACGTGCATGTACCAGGCACACACACACACATTTTAAATACTTTATTTATGTCCACATACAAAGTAAAATTCGAAAGGACATAAATAATAACAGTGCATTTTGACGTTATGGAAACAGTCAGTTACAGTAGTGCTGAGCCAGCAACCAGTTCTGCCACACACAGGATGTTATTCGCACCAGACCAGTGGGTTGATCAATAAGCCGAGCGGGTGTCCACAGTGGTTCTCAGGTGTAAATACGCCGCTCCCGAAGAATATTCCATTCAAGAGGGAAATGAGACGGAGCCAGCTTCTCGGATCTCCCGATGAAACGTAGGTGTCAGCATGGCGGCTCCGGTCTGCCAACCTGCTCCGGTAAGCTCTCTCCTGGACTTGGAAGTCCGACCACTGTTGCTCGTTCAGGGGCTGCACCCAGTCAGAGAAGTCCTCTCGAGTCTCCCTGCTGCCCAACAGGTGTTCTGGGGTTGGGTCGCAGGGACGCCATTGCTGGCGGTAGACTCTTCCACTTTGGAGTGCTTGTTTGAAGGCAACTTTGATTGTTGAAACCAGACACATTGTCCAAACTAATCGCCACAATATCATTCTGCACTTTACTGCATTTACGGCGGCAGTTACGACGGGTGTGCGCTTAGATGTTTAGAATGGTGCGCTCCGGCAGAGGAGCTACGTCCGCACACGTCCGCACGACGTCCACACACACACACACACACACACACACACACACACACACACACACACACACACAGGTGCATGCATGGGTGAACACACGAGTGCCACAAGGCCTTGGCTAAGCCAATTTGCTGTGCAACCCCACCGCACTGTCCATGTCAAACAAGAGAGACTTCAAAAGGAAGAGAAGCGCAAATGAGTTTTCATTTCCTTTCTCCACCCCCACTTCTGATCCTCACATTCGCTGTGACCCGAGCAAAGCGGTGACAGAAAACCCAGTGTCTGTTCTCTCGACTGATATTTGCTAAGTTAAAAAATACAGAAGGCAAGACAAATAAGAGCCAGCATCAGCATAACAATAACATTTGCAACGATAGCTTTAGCTCTGCTCTTTTGCCCACAAACAGTAGATGCCATGTCGGTAGCAGACGACACACAACAATAGCATTGTCTGTATGTATCTAATGGGAAATACAGGTTGATTGCAAATGTCAGGCGTACGTCTGTGTGACTCAGGGTGTGACACAGATTCACTACCACCCCTGAGCTCTCCTGCACTGTAATTACTTTCTGGGTCTTTGGAGAGGTAGGCACAAGGGTGTCTGCAGGCCTCACACTAGCAGCCTGACTGAGCTGCCCCACACAGAGACACTTACACTGATAGGACATGTACTGTGGCTGTGCCACCTCCTAGTTTGGTACCATCTAATTCTGGGTATCAATGCCATTCTGCTCTGCAAAGACTGTAATAATAATAATAATAATAATAATAGCTGAGATTTATATAGCGCCTTTCAAGAGAACAACGCTTTACATATTGACAGAAAGACAAGTCATTCGCTAGTCAAGCCAAAATATTGCAATGCAATGGATTTTCAGATTTTCGATTGGTTGCCGACTTGTTCCCCGGTTTCACCAGCTGCTGTCACATATGAGAGCACAGTATAATAAGACACGAGGTAAGATATCCGATAGCACTACCTCTTCACTCTCAGTCCGTCAGTCCACCCGTTCCAGGTCAGAAGCAAAAAGTCACATACCAGCGCGCTCCCGGATTCCATCTGGCCAGCCAGGTCACTGTAAGTGATCCTGCCGGGGGAGGAAACGGAGCTGAACCGATCCCAGAACGGACTCATCATCAGTGGGATGGCAACAGATGAGGGAGTTTAGTCCACACATGCCCCCGCCCCCCCCCCCCCCCCGCTCGTTAAACAGGCCTGCACCTGTGGCCCTGCTGCTACTGCACATCTGTCAGATAGAATCCCTGTCCACTCCCCTTCTCTCTCTACCTGCACACCACTTTCTTACACTCTCCCTGGATACACCACACATTTGAGTACTTTTTTGGGGGGGGTTCACCGTAAAAGCATTAAATCAAAGAACCTCGACATTTCGCAACGGTCATACATATCGTCATAGATGTAATTAGCACCATCGTTGCCAAACAGCTCATCTTCACAGTTAATCTAAACCACTGGGCAGAACAATATCTTACGAGCTGCGACGATATATTGCTACTGTTGTTGTGGTGTACAGTAGCAACATCTTCCACCCCTCAAAGGTACATTTTACACACATCATAAATGTATCTCCATGTATCTCATCATGAATGTATCTTTTTACTTCCAGGTTCATTGTGCAGTGGACAAATCAGCAGGGCTCCAGAAAAAATGACAAACTGCTGTGAGATATTTCTCTCGCACAGTTCCTAAAATGAATGATTAATATCAAATATTCTTTCTAGTATTTTACATGTAGTATTTATATGTAGGTAGTAGCTACAGTGTATGTTGTACTGTTACTGTACCTCCCGTAAATCAAGCATAACGCTCACCGTTCTTATATAGAGGTATACCACTTCATATTTGTTATTATTCAATGGACTCTTGTTAGTCAGACAGACCTGGGTGTTCCTCAGAAGGCTCTTCTCACTCCCTCTTGTCCCCAGTGCTCTGAACCAGCCTCAGCCTCTCCGCTGAGAAGGCTACAGCCCTCCCAGGTGCCAGATTAAAGCCCTCCCAGGCTCCAGATTAAATGCATGTCCAATGTGTTTTTTCAAAGTGTGGCGATGCAGCATCCCGAAAAAAAGCTATTTGGATTAACCTTTGCTTTCCTTGCATCAAAGGAGAGTGCTGTCTGCAGCAATCGCGTTCAAGTCCAGCACTAAAGAAGGCTTTTCTAATGGTGTTCCTCGCTCTGAATTGCTTTAACGGCATCCTTGTTGAACCAACCAGGAGTGGCACCCACAGTTACCTGAACTCGGCCACTCAGTGGAAGGTGTAAGACGTGAAGGGCTAGTTGCTTTATGCTAGGGTGTCTGTCTTTGTGGAAGGACTTGCTCACTAGGTATGTACATGTGCTATGGCTGTGTTTGTGTTTTGTTTCCCTGTGTGGGTTGTGTGTGTGTGTGTGTGTGTGTGTGTGTTCACTATGGTTATTAGCAGTCTATTAGCCGGCATATAGTGTGCCATGTCTTCCACTCAGTGTGTGTGTGTGTGTGTGTGTGTGCGCACTTAGAGAAGACTGTGTGTGTGTGTGTGTGTGTGTGTGTGCTTAGGGCCGGTGTGAGCCTCATCCTGAGTCAGCGTGCGTCCCCTGTGGCTCGTTGTGTTGCGACAGTGTGTGGCTTGTGTGTGGTGGAGCAGAGGACGGGGCTGTTGGGCTGCAGCCTTATTCATCATCAGACAACTACTGTTTGTGTCGGGGTGAGACTAATGAGGACTTCTACTGGGGCTAGAATGTCAAGAGGCAGCTAACTACTGTAGCTCTCTACTCTCCTTTTCAATGGGGCTTTGCAGTCGATGTCAAACCCGCAGGAAGAGGGCCAGACAGGCAGCCTTCTTTTCCAGCACAGTGTTTTTGCCGCTGGTACTCATCAAGGGCACCAACCCCGAAGGCTGGCTGGGTCTGTATTTCCTCCTTTCATGCAACAGTGTTTCTACACTCTGATGGAGGAGAAACATACTAATGAGATGTGAAAAAACCTCACATCAAGACAGCGGCTGCAATTTAGCCTCTTAAAAATGAGCATTTCCCTTAGCAGAGTGTGTGTGTGTGTGTGTGTGTGTGTGTGTGTGTGTGTGTGTGTGTGTGTGTGTGTGTGTGTGTGTGTGTGTGTGTGTGTGAGAGAGAGAGAGAGAGAGAGAGAGAGAGAGAGAGAGAGAGCGAGAGAGAGAGAAAGAGAGAGAGAACACAGAGAGTAGCTGCAGAGTTGAGAGGGAATAATGGTACATGCAGTCACAGACCTATTGGCCTCTATTGCTCAATGAAAAATAATGTGAAAAAGCTGTTGGCTTAGTGTTGGAAAATGGCCCTATTTGTTCGTCTACAGGGGGAGCTAAACAGACAGGAGCCGGAGGATCGGGACGAGGGAGGGTTATATGCGCCAAGGAGGGAACATGATTCCAATATGAATTTGAGGATAAAATGACTCTAAATGTGACAGCTAGAGTAATAGTAGTAAAGTACGCAGTATTACAAGCGTCAATATTTATGCGCCCGAGCTTTATTCTGTCTCCCAGCTCCAGATGACATCTCTAATGGCTCTAAGATGTGTGTTTAGACAACAGTGAGATGGGAAAGAGAGTAGCAGCAGGGTGGGGGGAGGGAGGGAGTGGAAAAGAGGAAAACGACGTACTGGAGAAGTGATAGAAAAATGAAATGAAAGGCTTCATTTAGAACTGGTATAATTTCTCCTTAAGTGTCTCATCCCCGGGAAGGAAGATAGCTGTGTGAGCTCTGTGGAATGTTGTGAGGTGTCAACGCTGTGATGTCATCAGTTTGGAGGTAATAAGATCGAATGAATGTGGTTGGGTCTCCTTATCAACAGCTCTTCATTTTAATACTGTGGTTTTTAGGGTAATAAAAAAAAAACAGAGGTTAGGGAAACGCACTTTCTCTTTTCCTGTGTTCTGTTGTGAGGTTATCGTCATAATGTGAGCGGCATGGTTTTGAATGACCAGTGGTCATTGTTCTATCTCTGTCTCTTCTTCTTCTTCTTCTTCTTTTCGTTTCTCTGAAGGTTATATGACAGTTTCCCATTTCTTTACACAGTCCTGTGCATTGTTGTTGAACACTGCCAGGTCTTTTGAGCTGCAGGAGTTGGGTAGTAGAGGGCAGACAAGGCAGTGCTCCATAGCATGGCCTGCTCCTCCACATTCACAGGCGGTTGGGCCAGTCTTGTTTAGTTTTAGTTTTTAGTTTATTGTTTATTTCACCGGGACAGTGCATATTAAAATACATATGAGACACAAATGCAATATGCCGGAGTTAGCCAATAAGGCTAGTTTAAGTCCGTAGTCCCTGCCCAGATGTTCAGTTGGCCCTTGGAAACCTAAAACAAACCTTGTAGCCCCGTCTAACCAGAGCAGCCTCTCTCTCTATTAGGATGTACCATTTCTCTATGAAGTATTGACCTTGTGATAGTTGTATAAGTATACAGTATTATCAAAGCCTCACTTGATTCATTCTATTTGACCTTTCTTGCACTAATTCACCACAAACTCCCCCCAAAAAATGCACATAGCGATAATTACATTGGAATCTGATTATATAATATATATGTTTTGCTATTAACAAAATATAGCCACAATTCTCTGCCAAAGTATCTCCATGTGGAAAGTGATATTAATATAAATCTGTCTACACTGGCATAAACGTTTCTTCTCTCTACCGTTATTCCTAGAGCCACTCTCATTCAAAGCATCACCATGATGTTTGAACCTGACACATTCAGGCCACCACTAGTCTGGGCTTTTGAATCCGTCCTATTTCTGTAACGCTGTTTGACTGGGGTAAGGACAAAAGCAGGATGACACTGTGGGATGCAGCGCTGTGGCAAGGCTGTTTCTGTCGGCAGCTGTGTGTGGAGCTGTCCATGGTGCTGAATAAGGCTTGTAGGAGTGTGTGTGTGTGTGTGTGTGTGTGTGTGTGTGTGTGTGTGTGTGTGTGCGCGTGCGTGCGTGCGTGTGTGCCCCTTGTGAAACCCATGGAGAACCCTTTTTAGCTTCATGTAGAATAACCCTGACCACAGAGAGGGTTCTAAATTTGCCCCTCAAAAAAGGTTTCCTCCAAGGATTCTCCAACAGTGACAAGCCGAGGAGTCCTTTTTAGCTCTTGGCAGAGGCCTTACTTCTAGGAGTGGGCAGGCTGTATAGGTTGGAAGATGTACAAGTATTTACTGAACCACAGTGTGCTGTGTATCTTCAGACACGCACACAGACACAGACACACACACACAGTCTTACCAACTAGAGGTCCACTTACACTAGCCATACTCTCGTCATGTTGATTCGAAACTGACCTTACAGTTATGAATGGCTTACCAACAGTAATGGGTTGCACACATAGACAGAAAGACAATAACGGACAGAAAATCAATGTGTCTGCGTAAAGGCCAGTGATGTTGAAAGCCGAAAGCGGGCAGTCAATGTGTAATGATGTGAATAATGGATGAGGCCAACAATTTGCTCTCCCGTGGGTGTGTGTGTGCACACACATGTGTGTGTGTGTGTGTGTGTGTGTGTCTGCCCGGTTTATGAAAAAACTGTTACTGTGCTCAGTATTGCCCTGACAAACATGATTACATAAAATGGAACCGGGAGCTTCTGCCCTCTGTCAATAATGTGCAGCATGAGCATCTAATTCAATGATTACACTGCTACACTAACGGCAATGAAATGGACGTCTCCGGACCTCACTCTGGGTTCTCTGGGTAGCAATAATGGCCCGGGTTTTCTACTGTTATGCAGCTCATGTGGGTGATAGTAACAGGGCTGGTTGCAGTCACGACACAGCACCATAGACATTCTTCCCTGTGTCTCTGGCAGCACCTGTCACTAGCCGAAAAGACACAGCAGGGCTGTGCGTAGGTGCGTGTGTGTGTGTGTGTGTGTGTGTGTGTGTGTGTGTGTGTGATACACCATGGCTGATACAGCAGGGCTAAAAGCAGCACTTGCATAACACTGTAACAGACAATACATGATCACATCAAGTCAGTGGGCCAACGTTTCTAAGCTGACTGCTGCTATCAAACTATCAGTTTGTACTACTGCTACTGTACAGTCACATATGGTAGGGTGTGCCAGAGCAGGGAGGCACACATGACACGAACACACACACTCATGCAGTCATGCAGACACACAAACATGATTGAATGCATGCACAAGCATGCAGGTGCGCACGCACACACAGGAACACATGTGAACACATACAAAAAGGGTTCCTTTGCGGACCCTGTGGGAGAGCCTTTTGAAGGCAATTCTCATTCATGGCAAATGAGGAAAAACTTGTTTTCCGGTGTTTTGCATATTACGAAAGTGTTGAAGAGCCAACTCAATATAACAAACAGTTTTAGGATCACTAAATACCTATAAATTGTTAGCAAACTTTGCTAGTTTCGAGTGGGTTTCGAGTGGGTTTGAGTGGGCGTTTTCTGGTGGTTTCAGGGGTGTATAGTGGTAATTCTTCCATTTATAACCATCAATGGAAAGGGATCTAAATGGAACCCAAAAGGCTTCAACAGTACATACCCTTTATACTGGAGCACCTTTTTTTACTAAGATTGTATGCTCACGCATCTGCACAAACATAAATCCTACAAACATAAATCCTACAAACACATTTTGTCTCTCTCTCTCTCTCTCTTTCACACACACACACACACACACACACACACACACACACACACACACACACACACACACACACACAGACAAACACGCACGCGCACACACACACTCACACACACACACACACACACACACACACACACACACAAACAAAATGTGTTTATCTAATGAAATCCCTATTTGTATAATATGGCGCCCATGTCCCTTTAATATTGACATGGGCAAAGCAATCAGTTTTGCTTATAAAACTGGGCCGAGGGGTGAACATTAGCTGGTTTCATCCCTGCCATTACTGTTGATCAAATTAGAAGAAAGGCCCAGGCGGGCCAGAGTAATTACAACTGGAGACAGAGGAGAGACCTGTGTGTGTGCGTGTGCGTGCGCGTGTGTGTGTGTGTGTGTGTGCACACGCGTGCGTGCGTGCGTGTGTGTGAAAGGTCAGTTAAAGTGTGAGCAGACAGGTCAGTCTCTGCGCCTGATTATCCCACCCAGATTACAGAGCCCACCCGAGAGGGACGTTGGCAGAGTCAAGTAGCTGGACTTCTATAGAGGAGTTGGGCAGACAAATGGGAAAGAGAGAGAGAGAGAAAGGGGGAGAGAGAGAGAGAGAAAGAGAAGTGGAGAAATATCCAATACCCTCAAGGCACGGATGAGAGATGAAAAAAAAAAAGACAGACGGACAAGAGATTTTCCTTTAAAGATATTAGAACAGGACATGGGCATCCAGTAAGTAAATGTCAAGGAGGAGCGGAGGGGAGATGAGCGCAGGTCTAGAGGGACTCCCACTTATACAGCTAGCATGACCTGGCTGCGCAGGCTATATACTGCTGTATCCCTGACGAACATTCTCTCAGTGAGCATCATTAGGCCTCACAGGGAACAGGTATTCCATGAGCTACCATGACCGACGTTTGTATAACGTACCTGTACAGTACTGGTGAAGGTGAAGGGTAAGACAGCACATCACCCCCACCCTCATCCACCTCCACTGGCTTCCGGTCAAGTCCTGCATCTTATACAAAATCCTCCTCCTCACCTACAAATCCCCCCATACCCGCGCCCCCCAGTACCTATCTGACCTCCTCCACCAACATACCCCATCCCGGAACCTGCGGTCCTCAGACACAGGTCTGCTTTCCACCCCCCCGCACCAACCTGTGAACCTTTGGGGACAGAGCTTCAGTGTGGCAGCCCCTTACCCTCTGGAACTCTCTCCCCACAGTGATCCGCAATGCCCCTACCCTGGACACCTTCAAATCAGCCCTCAAAACCCACCTGTTCACCAAGGCCTTTGGCCCCTAGTTTAGCTATTTGGCGTAGTCTCTGTGTTTTCTATTTTTGTCTGTCTGACTGTCTGTACATTTGCAATGCGTCCTTGGGTTCCTTGAAAGGCACTATATAAATTAAGATATTATTATTATTAAGAGGGCAGAGAGGGACCCTACCTAGGACAGGTACATGTTTGGGGTGGGGAGGAGGTATAGGTGATGTGTGGTGGGGGCACTGATGATATTTCCCGGGGGGGGGGTCAGTGGGTGATTGGATTCAGAGGACAGGCTGGTGCGTCGTTGGCTGACGACGGGGTAAAGATAAAGTGACCCTGGTGCACCCGACTGCCACCCCCCGCACCCCCCCACCTCCGCCCTCCCTAGCCCTCTGCCACCTTCTGGAGGCAGGAT
>NC_137688.1:40402037-40417037 GCF_963989245.1 Nansenia antarctica
GAGGGGGAGCGGGAGAGCAGGGGAGCGGGGTAGAGGGAGGGAGGTAGATAGGGCTGACCCACTTTGCAGACACCATGCTGAGCTCCTAGCCAGTACCGCAATAAATAACACACGGCAGGCCAGTGGAGTCTAACAGCTGCTTGGTGGCAGTGTGTCCCTCCTGTCCCTCCCTGGCTGCCACCTCCTGCACTCTACCCCTGTACAGCGTGAGTGAGTGTGTGTGTGTGTGTGTGTGTGTGTGTGTGTGTGTGTATGCATGTGTGTGTGTGTGTGTGTGTGGTGTGGTGGTGGGGGGGGGGGTGTCTCTGATGGGCCAGTGACACACGCAGGCTCTGTCACAGCACAATGGATTGATACATACAGTACATCCACACGTGAGAGGAAACACGTGAGCATACATGCACATGTGCACACATACACACATACACATGCATTCACACGCACAAACTGACAGAACATTGTCCTCTGTGGCTCAGTTGGTAGAGCAAGGCGCTAACAACACTTAGGTTGGGGGTTCAATACTAAAAAATGTATGCGCTCGCTCACTGTAAAGTCGCTTTGGATAAAGGCATATTATAACATCCAAGTACACACATGCTGGTCGCTCATCATTATATATATGTATAGTGATGTCTTTGTACTATGTGCATGCACACACATAATCAGATGTGCTCTCTAAAGGTGCAACGGTCATCTTACATCATGCTGATGCATAAATAAAGCACGCTTTATTTTATATCAGACACAGGCTATTCATGATAGCTGCTCTCTGCTCCTTTAGAAGATGTACTCTCAAAGTCAAAGGCAATATCAAAGCAAGTATGTGTGTGTGTGTGTGTGTGTGTGTATGTGTGTATGTGTGTGTGCGTGTGTGTGATTTCACATGTCCTTGGGAGGGAGGGTCATGCCCTGGGACAGATAATCAATCAAGGAGCTCTGTTGTTTGGGGGTCACAGTGACAGAGACATTGCCCCCTCTCTCGATCACAGAAAAATGGGGGCACCCTGTTCTAGAGCATCAGAGGTGATTCTACCGTCATCCGAACTTCTGACACTTTACTTACACGCAAACAGGTATAATCCCAACTCGATGTAGGCATGCACTGTATGGTGCTTTATAACGCCTTTATAATCGATCCTGATATGTTATGTCTGTCAATGGGCATTGCCACAGTCACAGAGACATTGCCACGCCTCTCTCTCACTTAAACAAGGGCACCCTGCGGAGCACTCCCAGCTGGTTTCTACCGTCACAAAGACCCAGCCGAGCTCCGGTAAGCAGACACAGATGAAACCAGCGCTGGCGATGACAGATAACAGGGGTATATCCATGGTGTAATGAGACAACACACCGAACGTAGGCATCAAAACAAATAAGCAATATTTGGAAATCCGGTTAGGCCATTGTGGGAGTATTGGAAGTCACTGCTGAGAATTCTAATCACATGTAATGCTCAATTTGAATGCACATTATGAGAGAATGATTACAGTTAGATCAAAACGCAGGAAGAGAGGGTGGGGGATGTGATGGGGGGGGGAGGGGGTGGCATGGGGGAGGGGGGGTGGCTAGGCAGAGACAGAGCAACATCCTGCTGGATATTGGCTGTGTTGTGTTGGATCATTCGTCAACTCGTGTTCTAAGGCATGGGCGGAGGGCGGGTGGGTTGGGCCATGACAAAGGCAGGTGGAGAGGAGTGACATTAATCAGCATTATCAGCCTCAGTGTTGTCATTGACCCAGACACACTGAGGCAATCAGGAGTGCAGTTAAGCAGCGCAGTAATCAACGTACCAGAGACACACACACACACACACACACACACACACTCCAGACACAGACACACACACACACACACACACACACTCTCTCTCTCTCCAGACACACACACACTTACACACACTCCGGACACACACTCCAGCTGATTGAATAGAGAGGATAGGAGGAGAGGGGTGCTCTGTGGTGCTGGAGAGTGAGATGTCGACCACAGTGGTGCAGTAGGGGGTAGTCTCAGAGGGTTTGGAGTGAAGCCACACAGATGTTTAGTGTGTGTGACATACTGCTACACAGTAATCCCCTGCTGCATCTATAGGAGGCTTTTCTGGCAGAGCCTATAGATTCAATAAGGAGCAGTCCAGCACAACAGCCTGTTATGACATTGTTGTTCATACATGTTGTCACATGTCAAGGTTGCCCTGGTCTTGTCAGTGTGTTTGTGTGTGTGTGTGTGTGTGTATGTGTGTGTGTGTGTGTGTGTGTGTCAGGACAGGCAGGGTTGCTGTTGGACATTGTTGTTATAAATATGTCCTGTCACATGTCAAGGATGTCTTGGTGTTTGCCGTGTGTACGTGCACGCCTGTGTATGTATGTGCGCATGTGTGTGTGTGTGTGTGTGTGTGTGTGTGTGTGTGTGTGTGTGGTGTGTGTGTGTGTGCGGGTGTGTGTTTCAGTACAGGCAGGGCGGGCTGGGCTGATAGAGTGGCTCTCTCTCTCTCTCTCTCTCTCTACTCTGCTTCCTGGCATGGCCTCCCTGGCCAGCCTCCACAGCTATAAACCATTATCCACGTGGTTTTATCCCCACCTCCCACCACCACCACCACCACCACCGCCACTGATAGATAGCACTCCAAATGAAAATTAAAGCCCTTGAACTTGTTCTTTTTGTTGCCGCGCTTTATTATTTTGATTCCCCGGCTGTAAAAACAGAGCGATGTGTCAGAATACTCCTCTCAGCGACAAAGTGGCAGAGCGGCACATAAATCATCCAATATGTCTGCCTCCCGCTGACGGATCGCCCTGGACACTTCAGGCAGTGTACATCATTTGCAATCTGCACTCTCATATGCTGTGTCACTGGGATTCATAGATATACATTACTCTCTCTGTATATACTGCTCCGTGGGAGAGATAGGAAAGGGGGGGGGGGGGTAGGAGGTACAGTGGTGTATATGCATTGTGACACCCTGTCTGGTTTGGGCCTCGGCTGAGGAGCGGAGAAGAGGGGAGACAGATGATGTGGTCGACGGTGCTAGGAGGTAAGACAAGTGGATGTTGGCAGGGCGAGGGAGGAAAAGAGAAGGAGGGAGAGATGTCAGATGCCAAAGCCCTGTGGAGGGCAATAGATCTCAAAATTGATAAAGCGAAGCTTGCCACCTGTGCGGCGCGTCGCGCGGCCCCACTCTGTTACCTGTCCTGCTCTGTTTTCTTTCTTTATTTTGTTTTGATGATCGATTCCACAAACAGTGTGTCGGGCTTCCTTCATCGGCGATATAAAGCGCCGGTAATGAGGACAGCGTAGGTAGTCGATAGTACAGGAGCCACACCAGGGGAACGGGAATCATGACAGGCAGGGAGGAGTGAGCGGTGGAGGCAGGATCGGACAGAGACACTGTTTCCTCCTCATAATATCGAAAAAAACAAGATATTGTTTAAGACACAGACAGGAAAGGATGTGGATGGAAAAAAAGGCACAAGAAAGTGTGCGTGTGTGCGTACATGCGTGCGTGTGTGTGTGTGCGTGTGTGTGTGTGTGTGTGTGTGTGTGTGTGTGTGTGTGAGAGAAATAGAGAAAGAGGAGTGGGGGTACTCACTCACCAACTCCATCACTAGCAACAGGAAAACTGACTTCCTTCCAGCACCCACTGAACTAAATAAAACAGCCCTGCCCTTTCCCATGAATACATAAGTCGATTTTTGGGGGGGGTTTCCACCAGCCTCTGACCCTGCCGGACGTGACTTGATTGAGGTGGAGAGTACCTTGTTCAAAACACATTTTTAATTATTTCCTCTAAATCAGGCTCTCAACAGGAGTACATGGCACCACAGGAGTGCATGGCACCACAGGAGTGCATGGCACCACAGAACTGCCCAGAGGGTCGGAGGCATACGAGGGGAGGGAGGACAGTACGCTGTTATATCAGAAAGAATCCCCTTGAGAGGTTCCCAGTGCTCCATGTTGAGCAAAGCCAGCTGAGGAACTCCCATTGCCTGAGCTGTTGGGTTGGATTCAGGTTTTCCTCGCCGGCAGGAAGCTATGCTCTATTTCTCTAACTATATAGGTTGCTTCAGCTGCAACACTGTGGGTGCACGTTTTTTTGTTGTTGTTGTTGTTTGCAAGTAGGGTAATAAATGCCAAATGACAGCTCTTAGCTGGTATCCAAGCACTTATTTCATTTTTTTCGCTTTGATAAACAATCGGGCTCGAGGCTCACTGTTCTGGATCGGTATTGGAGCGAGAGCAAAGGCTCCTGACTTTTTCAAAAAGTACAATTATGCCCACTCCTCTCCCCGCTCTCACCCACCACTCACTCACCCCCAGTGACCTCGTTTTAGGCTAATACTCCGCCCATTGGCGCAAATTGGCAGGCAGCCTTTAGCTTAACCCCGCTGGATGAAAAGGCCACCCAGTATTGTCAAATTTGAATTAACTGATTTCTTTGGCATCTTACCTATCTTTGTGAAACTACTTTTTCCGCACTTACATAGGTCTACAAAACCGTTGCAAGCTCTGACCCAAATGTATAAGGGGGTGCATGCCAAACAGTTTGAGAACCCCTGATTTAGTGGAGGGTAAACGCCATGTATCTTTTTTAAAAAGTGTTTAACCCTCATTGTTTATGAACATCCATGGTGTTCATACTGTAATGCCGTATGCTTTTTCTCCAACTCTGGATTTGGTCTGTAGTTCACTGAGACATCAAGGTCCACACTTACAATGACTGGTAATGATTATAACCACAACATCCACTCTCTCTCTTAACACAGACAATGTCTGGTCAGTGGAGTGTAAAGTGTGGAGTGTAACAGTGCTCTCCTGGGAGCCTGGGCTCTATCAGTGATCTGCGCCTCTCTAATGGACTGGAGTTAGGGGTAGGGGGTTAAGTGGGGGCTAGATTTCCAAAGTTCCCCGACGGCCACTAAAAGGTCTCTCGCCAGCGGAGGAAAGATTCAGATGGTGGCTTTTTACATCTGCGGAGTGGAAAGTGGAGAGGTTAATGCAGGTTAGGGGAGGAGGACGATGGATGTGGTAAGGCAGGATATGGGACAGAGAGACAGGACAGGGGCTGGTGTGGAGAGAGAGAGAGAGAGAGAGAGAGAGAGAGAGAGAGAGAGAGAGAGAGAGAGAGAGAGAGAGAGGGGAGGGAGAGATAGAGTGAGATAGAGAGAGAGAACAAGAGAGAGAGAGAGAGAGAGAGAGAGAGAGAGAGTAGTCATTAATTATGCCTCTTTTTGTTTGGTTAACAGCGTCCTGACGGTGACAGCATGACCAAATCAAATACTTAGCTGTGCTTCATTGAGTTTGCCAAGCACTAATGGAACTAATGGAATAGTCGCAAACGTGTAAACCCCACCAATCTGGCACTCCAGGAATGCAAGTATTTGAATGTATTTGAAAGTGCTTTTAGATGTAGGCCTGGTATCCAGGCTAGGGGGATGGGGGGGGGGGGGGGGGGGGGGGGGAAGAGAATCTGGTTGACCCCCAGAGGAGTCCATATTCAACTAGATGGGAGAGAGAAAGATTGAAGGAGCCCTAGAGTGAAGGGAGGAATAAAATGAGCCTTATCAAGGAAGCAATCATAGAAGGGTGGTGCAAGTAAGGACTGTCCATTTGAAATTCCATTCCCTCGACCACATATCGGCCTGAAATGGAATGATAGAGGGAGAGGCGGGGATGAGGAGGAAAGGAAGAGGGAGGGAAGCAGCCTCCCTGGCTCTAAAACTGAAAGTTGATACTGTAAAACATTTGGCAAGAAGGCAGGGGTGAACATTGAAAGGTCCCCATTTTGGCCAAAGGATATCTAAAACTCCTGGTCCACTTTCCCTGAAAGCTTAATACCTACAATGACTTTAAATCTTGATGGCCATAATGATTATTTTGACATTATAAGGTAAGGTAACAGGTAAATAGCCTTGTTGAGACTAGGCTCTGAACTAGGAAAACTCTTACAGAAAGTACCTACAAAGGGGTGGAAATCCATTTGAAATGAGTGACGCCTAGCAACACGTTAACACTAGAACAGCCATGGGCAGGGTCATTTGACCCTGTGAGTAATTTCTTTAATATCTTTGCACTCGATCATATTTCAGGACCCTCCTTTCATGACTTTTCCTAGATATGTGCGTTCTACCACCCAGTAGCCTTACATTTTCAAAATCACATCAGGATAAGCTAGTATAAAGCTTTAGCAGTTTTTCTGTGTAGGAGGGAGGCTAATTTACAAGCCGGCCAACTAGTGGTCGTTGTGTGTAAATAGCATTAGCTTTCCATTGTAAAGACTATGCGGCTCTTATAGTAGGTAAAAACAGGCACGGCTGTTCTAGTGTTTTAATCAATTAAATACTTGCTTGGCCAGAACAAAAAAAAACTGAATTGTGAACACATTCTCCCAATCGTCCAGTTCAATCCAAGGCAGATCTACTAATCTAAAATTCCCCAGACCTTAGGAGGGGTGAGAACAAGGTGATTTGGATGTATAGGATATATATGGGATATACTCTAGGTATGGGATATATGTATGGGATATACTGTATGGGATACCCCATGTATACAGGTGGGAGTTGTGACAGGACGAGATCAGAGTCAGAATGTGAGGGAGCTCCAACAGAAACACTACCGTATTTAAATGTAAATATTTCTATGACTTATACATGTTTTCATACATTTATGTATTTTTATTCCAGGTCATAGGCTAGCCTGAGCCAGGGCTGTGTGACTGAGCAGAAGGGTGTCTCACAGCACTATTTTGTCGCTTGAAGTAATTCCTTGTACACAGTCGCGCTTAAATACCTTGTCTGTGTACCTTCCCTCCACTCTGAAAAACACTCCAGAGGGGTGAACTGAGACGTCAGGTTGACACAATCGATTAAAATCCATTCCCTCATTCCAACCCACTAATCTCAAGTGTGAGCCTCAAATAATGTTGAAAATAATGAGTATTTTGGACGAATTGTAATGTGTCCGTTCTAATGTAATCTCGCCTTTACGCTGTTCACACGCTGCCTGCCGTCGCTATTTAATGATTGCTACTAAAACCTCCATCTTAAAACAGGCATCATGGCTATTATACCGTGTCATAAAAGGAAAATGCTGTAATGCAACCGATGATACAAAGACTAATGTTGGAACACGTCAGCGCTGATACTGACTCATTCTTCTATTTGTGTGCACAATAAACAAGTGGTCTACGGTCGCCACACTCATTCACTTGCCCATAATATTGGCTCCTCGTGTTCCTGCAGTCGTGCCTCTCTGCCTCTGTAAACAACGCCGCACGCCGCCAATGACCTCAGCCTCTGACCGCATCAATTATTTCTCTCCACTCACTCTATTCTGATCTCAGAGTGTATATACCTGGGGAGGCTGGTCAAGGTAGAAATCGAAGGACGGGCTCATTGTAATGCATGGAACAGGAATGAAACACATTCCATGCATTACAATGAGCCCCGTCCCTCCGATGTCTACCTCCACCAGCCTCCACTGCTGCACTATGTCTACTTCGAGGTCTGCTCTGACAAGGTCATTGTGTTAACCTTGGTTTAGAACTGTGCATAAACCACAATACAATTTCCACTGTAAAATGTGCACTCGCCTACAGTTCTTCGCCTGTCTTTGTTAACATTATATAGTTCGGCCATTTTCCGACTGGATAGTCTCATGAAACTATTAAGATGGAGCGACTTGCTCAGAGCATGCCACGGCATGTCCAGCCTATGAGTCAGACTCTCTGCTTACAGATGCACACTTCTTTTTTTCTCTCTCCTCACAATGAAGATGCATTGTTTCTAAATGCCGCTCCGTGCCTACAGTGGAAACACCCACAGACTATGGCATTCCAGTATGCTCTTCAGTCACCCGTATGTGTGTTTACAATACTGAGAGAAAATAAGACGCTCAAGGACTTCTGGCTCTACAAACAAAGGAGCAGTTTGGGATTGTTCTGAAATTAACTATGTGTCATTGTTAAAGGAGCAGGGCATACGTCTGTTGGAAATCTGCCAACTCTGGCCACCACAATGAAATCCTATTTGAAGTTCCAAACGACAACATCCTTGCTATTAATAATATAAACCCCTGAAATGGAATTGCAGTGTCAGACATTGTCAGATGATGTGTTTCTACATTCGAAAAGGCAGCCACCAGAGATATAAAGGCGAAAACAGTTATTCCATTCCCCTGGAACACCCCATGCCAGTAACATGTTTTTATATAAACCCAGTGTCACACCCGACACTCCATCTTAGAAAGCCCTTTTGAGGTCCATAACAGGTATATTTCAGGACCAAAATTGGTATATTTATTTCAAAGGATCCCATTCCCTGATTGCTACTGATTAAACATAGCCATAATAACCATTAGATACCTTTAAGAAAGCTTGAACGTGACATTGCACCTTTGAGCCCATCTATTGATATCAAGGGGTCATTGACAACATGCATAGCCCCCTCAGACTCGCTTATGCTCTGCGCTGTTATTTACCTGGCAGCCATTTTCTCTCATTCTCTCTCTCTCTCTCTCTCTCTCTCTCTCTCTCTCTCTCTCTCTCTCTCTCTCTCTCTCTCATCCTTTCCTCCCATTTGGCAAAGAGATGTACCCCTCTCTATCCCCGCCCCCTCTTCACACGGTTGCTCCAGGAGGTCTGCATGGGCTCTCTGTATGCCAGACCCAAAGCACAGCGTCTGTTTTAGCACTGCAGATAGCCCAGGGAGGGAGCAGGGAGGAGCTCGGTAGCAGTACCCCCAACCCTCTGCACCTTGGGCAGACTCAGGGCTCTGAAGCACTGCTGAGGGTCTATGTGTTATTGCAATGGGTTTACACCACCAGCAACGATGCTGACAACCAGCAATAGTGCAAGTGGGGTTTGATCATGATTGGTTTATGCAGTCCACCTAAAAGTAGTTCATAAAACTATTACTGTATTTAGGGACGCAGGTTCATTGGTAGTTCTGGAATACATTACATATCACAGTAGTCTGGAATGCATGGTCTATATGATTGGCATGGCAACCCAGTAAAACCTTCACCTGGCTGGCTTATAAAAGCCATGCTGATAGTGCGACTGTCGGAATAGTTCTCTACTTCTCAGCCAATCACAATGCTTGATTTAATCAACCCGTTGTATATTATCCGTGGATACTTTACTATAGTATGTAATGAATGAATGAATACAGAGGCAAATACTAGGTCTTGGGAAAAAGTTCTCCCCATCTCTCCCTCTCTCTGTTGTGTGTGTGTGTGTGTGTGTGTGTGTGTGTGTGTGTGTGTGTGTGTGTGTGTGTGTGTGTGTGTGCATGTCTCTCTCTCTCTCTCTCCTTGTATCTCTCTCTCTCTATCTCGACTTCTGTTGTTCCTGGCACTTCGTCTGCACATACATAGAGAAAGCAGCCAGAACACCACACTGGGGAGAAGTTGAATTAATGATGCAGACAGTGAGTGCGGGCCGGACTGAAGTCCTACACAGTGGACAGGACGTGGCCAGCCTCTCTGTCCACACAAACCCAGTCACTGTGTCCATCCCATCCCTCAACACTCTAGAAAACACTCACTCGCCATAATTTCCTAACCTCAGCAAAGGCTTTGTGACTAATCTGGCCGTGTCCGTAGTAGGCATTTAAATGGAACGAGTTCCTTTTGTTTGCCTTTGTTTTGCTGTGTGATCACGTTTTTCATTTATTCACTTCACAATGACATGCAGAGCCTGGGTAAGCCTCAGCCTCGTTATTGCCATTCAGCTGGAGACGGAGCGTGATCTTAACAAGCAAAAGCTAGTTAGAATCTGTATTTTCTTCCCTTCACCCCCCCCCCCCCCCCCCCATGCACGCTGCTCTCCCTGTCTAATTGTGAAAGATGAGCACAGAATGACAGTGTGTTGCACCATATCACTGCAACGGAGGTCCGTGTCACCAATGACAATGACATTCTATGAAGGCCTACTGAGTATATTACTCTGTGCTGACAAATTCCTGATATGATGAGTCGCCTTGGCTTTAATTAATTCTCCAGACAGACATGCATGGAATGTGTTGGCCGTATCCTGGACACAAGGCTTACCTAACAACACTCAACACTGTTATGTTTTCCAATATGGTAGCAGCGCTTCATAGATTTCCCCATAGAGGAAACGAAAATCGAAGCTGATGTATCCCATAATTGAAATTAACAATCTCATACATATGGACCTTCAGTAGCACAGCCTAATTGCCATTCTGATTAAAAAAACATGTGTTGTGGTTTTTTTGGTATTCATCACAAGGTTTTTATATATCGAGTGAGACAACTGCCACTGCCACCTATATGATTACTTTCTGTCTGGGGTCATTTAGTGAATAAATGGTCCAAGTCAAACAGGCCTGTTCTCTGAAAGCGGCCTGTAAGTGGCTGAGCTTTATTATGGGGGTCTCGCTCCTCTGATCTTCAATTCCATCCACTGGCCAATCCCCTTCTGTTATAGCACCCCGATCGTCAGGAAATGTAATTAAGGTCGAAAGAACTTGAATCAGATGGATTATCTGCTGTGGATGTCACGGCATATTGTTGCGGGGGGGGGCATGAAGGCTCTCCATCCACCATTCACTGTGATTTAGACATGGTTTGAAATCAATGACAATGGCACATAAGAATTAAGCGTATGTTTTGTAATGTATACAAGGGCAGTACCTTTTTCAAAAAGGACTGAATATGTTAGCAATTCATGTATAATTGTATGTGTTTAATGGCCTGAGATGGAAGCTTAAAGAATCCAGCTAATTCCCATCAGCTGTAGCAAGTATGGCCTCAAATGGACACACACACACATGTAAGTAGTAAATGTTCTTTGTGGACATTTTTCAAACAAATGAAACAACAATTAAGTGTGCTACAGTATGCTATACTATAGATAAGAAGCAAATGGGAGATAATTGTTTTCTTTTGTTTTTGTTTATTGAGTTCAACTCCATGATGCCTTTTATTCCTTTCGTGAAACATAAGTAGAAGGGGAAGTCAATTAATAATTGTGGATTTCCGCTGAAGTGTGGCAACAGATGTCAAAAGAAAAAAAATGGGTCATCAGTGTTTGAAAGTTCAAAAATGATGGGGGATTATCTTGCCTTCCAAGTGTGCTATTCTCACTCAAAGGCTGACACATTCTCTCAAGTGACTCATCCATATTTCATGTTGCAAGCTTAGATCTGGATGATTACCCATTTTTTACATCCAGTAATTTACCAATATTTAGACACATGCACATGAAATACTGTCACATTGTGAAGACGAAGATGAAGATGGCGAAGTGATTTGCTTTGTAGAACTGCAAACCACTGAGATGCAATCATGAGATGCAATCATTCATCATGATCAACGAATGCCTGCGCCAATGTCTCGTGAAACTTTACCAAGAAGATGGCGTGCCATGCTGAATGATATTTTGGTGTCTCTAAAATTGATAGTTTTCAATATACTGTTCTTGGCTGTCTATATGAGGTACTGTTGACTCATTGACAAGCTCAGTTATCCAGATAGAGGGACACATGGAGAAAAGCCATTAGAGTGCCTGAAGGAAGACATTTCAAATCCTGCAGAAATGACTAATCTTGCTACGACAATGAGGCAGAGTTTGAGGCATACAGCATAATCCATTTGTTCCCAAAATATCCAGCAGAGATGATATTTCATACTCTCTCCAAAGTTGTGCTAAACCTTTTTGTCCTGCGCTTCCAGAGCTGATACAGGATACTTTCAGCGCTGCTGTTGAAGAAATAGGGTAGGGTATAATCATCTTGTTATGACTAATCATGGAATATATGTATGGTATGTATGTTTGTATGTGTTTATGTATGAATGAATGTGTTTATGTATGAATGAATGTATGCATGTATGTCTGCATGTATGTATGTATGTATGTATACGTATGTATGTATGTATGTATGTATGTATGTATGTATACGTATGTATGTATGTATGTAATGTATGTACGTATGTATGTATGTATGTATGTATGTATGTATGTACTGTAACATGATAATATGTTATGTGTGCACATTATACTTGAAGCATACGTGTGTGTCGAGAATCTTGATAGTATCCCGTCAAAGGGATGACATACTGTAGTTACCAATAATTAAATAAAGATAATTAGACTACATATTATTGGGGTATTGATGTACGGTATGAGGTATTGTTTACTGCAGGTTGGTAAAAGTCTTCTTTGATAGTGAGCTGAATATTCAGGATTTCCTGCTTCCACTTGTCATAACAGAGGTGTTGTCAGCAGTCCAAGGGTCCTAACAATGACTGTTCTATCCTCTCAGTGAATAGCCAATAGTCTGCCTGCCCTCAGGTTTAGCTGAAGAATAGGACAAAATAAAACTGCCTTGATGTAGAAAAAAAAGAAGAAGAAGAAAAAAAGAAGTATTGGTCGTCTCTCTGTGAGTTTGTCCCTTCTGATCTTGACAGGAGGGAGTGTTTAGAACAAGAAACCCACCCAGACACCCTGCTTTGCCTTGAGTGAGTGTGTACACACAAAACACACTGTGAAGAGGAATGTGTTTGTCTTTGATTGTCGTGTGTACAAAGTGGGAGACCCCTGCTTAGTACACACAACAGTGTTCCTCCTTGATGACGGCTCTCTACGAGACATTATTGCAGCACGTTTGGCTAGCTGGCTAGATGTCTTAGCTATCACATCTGTGCATCTTATTCCCCCCTTTTCTTGGTTTCGCCATGTTTTCCCAGCTCCCTTCCTCTGTGGGTCCAAAGTACTGTTGTCAGGGTATCTCTTCCTCTCTTTCCCACTCCCCCTCTCCCTCTCTTCCCCTCTCCTTCTCTTCCCAGGTCTGCATCCTCCTATTGGGATTCTGCTCACACTCGGCTGTATGTCTAATTAGGGTGAAGCAGAGAGAGAGAAAAAATAAAGGTCTCTCCCTTATCATTCCCCCTCCCCTTGTCCTCTCCTCTTCCCTCCCTTTCTCCTCCCTCTCTCCCTCCCTCTCACCCTACAAGCAGCCAGACCAAATGAAGATACTTTTAATTAGGGGTCTAACCAGCAAAACTGTGCAGAACCCTATTCTTATTGTTAGTGTTACCTGTTGTTATTATTATTATTATTTTCCTGAATCTGCCATTTTTGCAATGTAAGGCAAACACCTTTCGAGGCAGAGAAGCTTGCAAATTGCCACAATGGTAAAGGGCTGTAGGCCACACCCTGTCATGCATTAGCATGCCATCTGGCCAACAAAGTGGCGCAATACCATGCAAATGAAAACGCACATTTGGTAAGGTTACAACCCTCACCCTGTATGACCGAGAATTCTGAAATGTGGTACATACATCATTTATGGACAAAGGTCGATCTTTTAGGCAAGCACTATAAACAACATGGCCGCTCTGAACGAATGAACTTTAATGAGGGAGTGTCCTATTATGTTCACACTCTCATGACCTGTTCAATCGTATTGTGATCTATCACATGGTGGCGCTATAACAAGCATATATTTACTGCATATCTCTTGATCTGGTTGACTTAGAGCTATGGCATTTGGCAGATGGTCAGGGGTATGTGTTCACCTACTAACCTATAGAATAAAATTGTGTTTGACATTTCTTTGGCTCACAGCGACTATGTTGTTTTAGTTCATCTAATGAACATCAACATCAACATCAATATCGGTAGCTCAAAACACATTGTGGTAATTTCTTCCAAGTAATCTGTCAGTGCTATAGAATATGAAGTAGCATATTTTGCCATAGTTTAGAGCCTGGCTGTTCCTAGCTATATTTGATTTGTTGGGTCTCCTAAGTTCTTATGCCATGTTAAGACCATTGTTATTAAGAAATGGGTTGATGGGAAGCTTTATGTTGTCAACAGCAGAAAAGTAAAAATGGTGCATTGGTCTTTCCTATATCCTTTGACATATATAGTATCTTCAGAAATGTAGCAGAGACTGATAGTTTGTGGTGTCTTGAATTATGTATGTGCAGTAAGCTATATAGTCTATTTAGTTTGTTTTTCATTCCGAGAGAAGGAATGTTATATATTTAGATATGCAAAGTTATACATTCAGAACTAACAGTCTATTTCAGTAAAAAAATAAATTAAAAAAAGGCATCCAAAGTCTGGTCTGTCTGTCTATCTGTCTGTCTGTCTGTGTCTGTCTGTCTGTCTGTCTGTCTGTCTGTCTGTCTGTCTGTCTGTCCAGCTTTGCTTTCTCTCACCCCTCCCTCCACTGTACAGGCTGATTAATAATTGAGTAACAGCTCTTCTCTGTGCCAGCCTGTTCAGTCCTGTCGACTGTACTGTATGTCAAGGGAAGAGCAGGGATCTTAGGAGCTGGCAACCTCTGTTCTCAAGATCCCCATCAGCTGTACATGTCATACTATAGGGATTCTTACACAGCTCCCCTACACCACCCCACACACTCAAACGCTCACTCAGCCTCTGGATCATAATATAAGCCAGACTTGTCCCATTTACCACACCAGCTAACACAGCTGGTCAAACAAACTGCTCCCCCCACTCTCTGAATTACAGAGCTGCCCCACACTGAGTCCAGCTGCCCCAGTGAGCTAGCCTCATTTATAATGGAGCCCATGTGACAGCCCCCAGCACACAAACAGTACACACACACACACACACACACACACCCACACACACACACAGACACACACACACACACACACACACACACACACAGACACACACACACACACACACACGCACGCACACGCACACACACGGACACGCACGCACACTCGCACACACACACACACACACACACACACACACAGGCCGCAGCACACACATATGCACATTTGCCAACAAGACTGAATTCCTTCATTTGCAGGTGTGTGTGTGTGTGCGAGCGTGTGTGTGTATGTGTGTGTGTGTGTGTGTGTGTGTGTGACTGCAGAGCTGTGTGTCCGTGTCTCTGCTGGGCCCAGTCCTCCCTCACTGCCAGCCTGCTGCCACACACCCGCTCTGATCAGTCACGCTTAATATGAGAAATTCAATCACCAGCCCATCACACATGG
>NC_137688.1:40422037-40432037 GCF_963989245.1 Nansenia antarctica
AACGTAGGCATCGGAGAGATCGGATTATGTCTCCTGCCCAGACCGTTGGTCTTTTTTTTTTTTTTTTTACAAAGTTGAGTTCTAGGCCTGCAGCTCCTCTGATTGTTATGTCCTTATAGTTTATTGTGCAATGCCGACAACTCTAGAGAACAATTTTATTTACTAATATTACCTTTTCAACAACATCTGTTTTTATTACTATACATGTCTCTAGAATTCCTTGCTTTGCCAGTGCTTTTGTCTTGGCACTTTAGCAGTTTTGAACTTTTATTAACCTTGCCAGAGCCGAAAGGGGCTATATCTCAGTGTTCTCAACACACAAAGGGAATCGTGTGAGGCAGGGGTTGGGAGAGGTCTGTAAGCTTGTATAAATCCATGTCACACAGTGAATGATGCTAAACCTTCTTGCCACAATGACATTACACAGCATATTAATTAAGAGTCTGAAGTGGATTTAGCAAGGCCTTGTGTAGGCCACTGGTTCAGTTAGAGAGGAGCTCTGCTTTCACTGCTACCTCTTCACATGCAGTACAGTAAATACTCATGGGTAACACTTTCATTTTCAACTCTTCTCATCTTCTCATCCATCATCGTGATAAACACTGAATAAGGTCAGTAAGTGACTACAGAAGTCCCAATTGAGCTGAACACGAGCAGAGGCCAGTAGTCTTTTTTTAGTCATTTACATGAGAATAGGATCCTATAGATGACACAAGCTAAGTAGTGATTGGTACATTTCCTGTAGATAGCTGTTGACAGTAATACTACAGTAGCACTATAGCTGTGATATTATAGAAGTTCTGGCTTAATAGAATATATCTTAATATTTTTGTATCTTCAGTAATGCAGAGATGTGGCCAGAGGGGGGAATAAAAGCAATGCATTCTCAACAAAGCAGACCTTTCAGAGATGAATCAATCCACAAAATGGGACCTACTTCAAAGCAACCGTGTCACTCACAACAACCATGGGAATGTTTGACAAATGTAGGCATTGGAGAGATCGGATTATGTCTCCAGCCCAGACCAATGGTCTTTTTTTTTTCACAGTACAGCCCTCCTAATTTCAGAGTTGTCTGATTTAATCACCTGTACCTCTTCATACATTTTCAATTTCCTAGATTACATTTAAAAACTAGGCATATATCAACATTTATAGAATATACTTCTCAAATAACCAGTGAATTCACTAAAGTGAATAGTCTTTCCTGCAAGATTCCTAGTATATATTTAGCATTAGCCTAACATAACACAGAAGAATACCTTTTGTTGCTCTTATTCAACACTATTGCACGAGACATATTTCACCTTTTCACATGAGCAAAGACAGCTTAACTTAAGCTCATATCTGAGCCCATAACTGTTCTTATGTCAATGAATAAGTCTGAGGTCTGAATATGGATAGATAAGAGAAGTGCTTAATTTTTTACTTCATCATCTCTAAATAGGGCCATAGTCACAGCTTGGTTTAAGAGTATGCCATCATTTGAAGATGACCCAAATGAGAAAGTGTATGAGTTTGTCAACAAGAATATAGTACAACATGCCAGCCAGCTGCCTACACAGATACAGACCCTGAACTTCACGTCCCTTTTGACCGAGGTACTGACTCACAGCCTGGTTCACTCCAAGGCATGTAAAGAAAGTCAACAAAGACTTGCAGATATGGATTTCCTAAACTACCTATAGGAGAAGCAACAATACATCCACCAAGAACAAGTAAAGTCACCGGTCAAGGTGAAACGGCTGTCGGTGAAATCCCATTAATGGTTTTGTTATGATGCAGCCGGCAGTGTCTCTCAGAAGCAAGACCTTTCAGATAATCTGAAAAAAAGGAAAGAAAAACAAGTCAATGCTTCACATTGATCCAGATTCTGTGAGAAACAAATGATGTAGGGCACATTATAGCAGACTTGATTGAGTAGAGAGCCAACCATCCATGCAGTGCAGAGTGGAATGTGTACGGCTGTAAGCAATGTGCTCGCTTTAATGAATTTTAATGCCCTCCACCCTTAAAAGGGATCTAAAATGGCAAAGGGAAGTGTTCGCGGAAAAAAAATAAAAAGCCCAAATACTGCTAGACACGGCAGTGGATGTGATGAATTTCCTCATCACAAGCTCGTCACGCAATGTGGCAGATCTCTATTTTACACCTGACCTTCTCCTGTTAAATACCTTGTTTCACAGCAGCAAGGTAAGCAGATAAGGCCTTTCAGCCGCACTGCTGGGAGAACGAACGGTGCTTTCACAAACTGCTGCCTCGTCAAACTCCTCCACCAGTTATATGACTCAATGGAGAGCATAGCAACAAATAAAAGTGAGTGCAGGCATTCTGTCGAGTCTTTCCTTCAGCGAGACAGAACTGTTAGGAGGCCTTGCTAATGGCACCGGCCGTGCGAGTGTCGACGATCGGCGCTCAAACTATTAGCTGTTGTAATTATGTAGCGATACAGGGAGTGAAATGAGATGCATATTCAACTCCATATCGGCGAGCGAGTGATTAAATGCTGCGCAGTAAGAAACAAGGATTGTTTTGATTGTCTCAGACTAACTCCTGTCTGGTGCGTTGGCCGGTGCCGAGCGGTTTTTAATTCCAGATAGAATCTTTTTCCATTAGAATAAATCGCAACTTGAAGACTGGGCCCAGCCAGAAGGGGATCATTTTTCCTATATTTGAAAAACTGCAGGGGAATGGAATCCCCTGGTTTCTAAATGAAAAACCATTTAGAAAAACCTAGCAAGACGATGGCCTCTATTCCACGGTTTACTCATTATTCCTGTTGCCGAAACGCAATATTCCATCCTCTTGTCATGGAGATATGGGTGTAAATGAGCACAAGAGATGTGTGTGTGTGATGGACAGAAAAATTGAATGTATGTGTGAGCTCACATGAGCTTGCCCGTTTCCATTCAACATCTGCAATGTCTAAGGGGCAGAAAAGCGCTGAGTGCCGGCATGTGTCGAAATGGGTCTCCCTTGATTCTATGCGGAACCGCTGTGCTGATTATTTTGATTAGAGAGCAGACAGACTCCCAGTGCCATCTGTTAGAGAGACGCAGGCACCGACCATGAGAGAGAACGGGCCCTGATGGGAGCCTTACCCAGGCTACGAGGGCCCATGGCTGGGCACACTGGCTCTGCATGGATGGGTGCCCTTTGGAGCAGCAGTGCTTTACTGTAGTGGGCCGAGAGAAGAGGGATTAATCTAAGTCCACTTAAGCAGTGGGCAGTGGGTTCTGGTTCTGGGGCTGACACAGCTAACCTTCCACTCTGCTAGATAAGGCAGTCCGAATTATGGCCCCTGACACACCTCAGCAGTTTTAGCACACAACCAGAAGCTAACACATGCATTCTGGCATCAACGCACAAACGGATGTACATTCTTACTTAGACGCGCGCACGTACGCACGTACGCGCACACACACACATACACACTCAAACATTTTAAACTCCACAGCCCTTTGAGCTAGTTTTATTCCATATGATTAATCTTAAAGCATTTTCATATTACTGCATTTCCTATCTCTCTATCACAGTCGTAGATAAAGATGTTTTGAATACTTGGGTTTCAATGCGGAAGTTTGAAAATAGCATAGTGACAAAATTGTGAAAAAACATGAAAACACATACGTAAGAATTAAAAGAACTTTAATGATGGTGGGAAGTGGGGAGGAGGAGGAGACCTGGGAAGAAAAGAGTCATAAATGGAGAGAGAATAGAGTGAGAAGAGAGAGAGATAAGAAGACATGTCAAAGAGGAGGGAGAAATGTCAGACGAGTAAAAAAAGGGAACAGAAAATGTGTGTTCCCATAGACAGAAATGAGAGCCAGGGAGGTTGAGAGAGGTATGATGCAAGGGATTGGATCTTTCAAAAGGTAATCGCGATCTACCCAAAGGGGACAACTCCCTCTCTCCCCCGTCAACAGTGGGAGGAACAGTAGGAGGATTGAAATGTAAAAGAGCAGGAGGATCAGAGACAGGTGCAATATAAGGAGAGAGGAGGGCAGTCTCGAGGAGAGGCTGGGGAAATAGTGCCTTTATATGGAGAGTGTGTGTGTGTGTGTGTGTGTGTGTGTGTGTGTGTGTGTGTGTGTGTGTGTGTGTGTGCGTGTTGTGTGTCAAGTGGAATCACGATCACCCCTTGGGAACTGTATACTTTACCTTACATGGGTCAAAATACAGCACAGGGATGACACAAAAGATTTGGGATGAGTCCAATTTGCAAGATAATAACCTAGGTTATAAGTAGTAGTGAAACCTCATCATGAAGAGAGGGGATTTGGTGTGTGACCGTGTCCTTCCTACTCACCCTTAGCATGACATGGCTCATGTCAGGAGATTACCGTCTGGATTAGAATAGCAGCTCAAGGGTTAGATGACTTCAACGTCCTTTGAGTATAATAATGTATTATACTTGCCCCATTGAAACCCATTGTTTCTTTGGTTAACGGTGGCTTAAGTTTAGGTCAGTTGCAGTGATTATTCAAACACATTCAAACCATAGATTACAGTCTCTCAAGGCCCATTATCTACTTTCAAGGTAAGGACCTGTCCAATCTAAGCAATGTTGTTACTTTCAGATGAGATAATTAGATAATCAGTTAGATTATTAGGGTGGAATTAAGAGTGATGTTAATGAAACCTTGTGTGGTGCGGCAGCAGTCATCAAGCCCATTGATGGTTGAACTCAAGTGCCACTCCATGGTCGTTGCATGGAAAGTTATGCAGTGTTGAGTACTGTATTATGGAAAATAGCTATCAATTTTGAATGCTATAATGATGCATAATTCAATGACCTAATTAGGTCAATGACTTATATATTAATGTGCATTTTTAGTATGATGATATTCAAAGTAAGAATAGATATGAATCATGGATCACCTACCGCGAGTTACTCATCAATCAGGAATGGCTTGTTCGGTAAATATACAATAATAATTGGTCCCAAAAAAAGACAGTGATTTAGTGAAGTGGGCGGCCATTTTAGAAAAGAGAAGTTGGAGAAGTTGCTCATGTTTCATCCTAGTGGAAATAACACTTTAAAAGCTCTCACTCCCCAGCCAAATGCTTAGTTTAAGCATGCTCGCTCTGCATACGCCTTTTAAACCTTTATCAGACGTAATTAGAGAGTGCGAGCCGAGCTCCCTTCATCTCCTCATCACTGTATCACGCGGGCATCTTGTACACATCTGGAGAGAGAGGATGCCAGCTACTCCTCAAGGCTCCTCCTAAGCAGTGTACATGGAATGAGAATTTGCTCATTTGATCATTTTTTCCTCCCCCCCCCCTTCTCTTTCTGCAACACTCGTTCTCTTCCCTCTCTTCATGTGTTACCGCACTCCCTCCGTCTGTTGGCTCACGCCTGGCGGAATGCCGAAAAAAGGTGAGTTCTATTTTCAGCCTGCTGTCGGGAGAAGAGACACCATTAGGTGTAATGACAGGAACACTTGATAACGTAGCGAGAATGATTGGTAAACAGTGGGCATGGGCTTCAGGGAGGTGTACAAATGTAATTATGGATGATCTGAGACATACAAAGTATAAAATGAGTTTTACTCATAACAATATTATGTTAAGACGGTTTACATGCAGGCTACAGTGAGAATAGATTATTCATAACACTACTTTAGAGTGGTGTTAAAGTAGCATCCATTAATTAAGGCTTCATATGCATGACATACTATATAGTCATGTAAGCTTCTGTGCTACCTGTAAAACCTTCCACCGGCCCATCCCTACCACTGCGAGTCTGCTGGGCATGTGTCCTGGGTGTGCTCGATTATGCAATCCTATCAATAGTTCTGGACTTTTTCCCTTTTAGAGAAAGTGTGCCAGTGTGTTCTCACCCACACTATCCCCATTAGTACTGACCAACTGTACTTCTCGTTTCATCTGTAGGCAACACACATACACTACAGCACACTGTATGTGGATGCGTCCCAATTCTATCAATTTGATCTCACCTTCACACTTCTCCCTCTCTATCCCACTTGCCTTGAAGCCAATCATGAACACCACATCAGTGAACTGCCATGATGGCATGTGTGCTTAGAGGGAGTGTGGAAGATAGATAGGTGACAGGTTGAAAAAAATAACCATAAAAGCCTGTAGGGGAAGGGAAATGAAAAGAGGGATTGCAGTTAATTTATTATTAAATGTGTGTGAGAGCATGGCCAGTGACCTGGTATGAGGACATGACTCAAAGGCCTCTCTCTGGAGCTTCACTCCAGGAAAAAATAGATTTCTTCGGTTTGTCCCTGTAGGAGAATCCTTTTGAAGAACCATTTTTGGTTTCTAGTGAACATGGCCCCCCAAAAAATCTGTGTTCTTCATGAAATATTAACAAATACATTAAAAAATATGATGTATGTATTTTATGTTATCTCTATTTAACCAGGTAAGACCCAAGGAGGATACTACTTTAAAACCTTTTAATGTGTGTTCCAGGATGGGGCATTATGTGAAGAAAAAATAATGTGACTGTGTGACTATGTTGAGTGACTGATCCGGTCAATACAGAACAGTGATGCAAAGGAAATTACCTTAATAACGCTCTGTACACAAAGGTGTATCAGTGCTTTAACCCCCTGGTGGAGAGAGACGTCCATTAGACCAATTGGCATACAATTCAAAGTGATGAGTGAGTGATCTAGCATTGGTTATACATCAAGAGCTTTTAATGTACTTGCTGAGGCCTGCATATAAACAATATTAGATTAGATTAGATTCAACTTTATTGTCATTGCAGAGTACAAGTACCAGACAACGAAATGCAGTTTAGCATCTAGCCAGAAGTGCAAATAGTGATATAAAACATGATATATATATATATATATATATATATATATATATATATATATATACAGTATATATATATATATATTTAAAGACATGATAGAGATAGGTACAGTATGACAAATATGGTAGTTAAAGGTATATACAGTTACAAGCTATATACAGTATACAATATAAGGTAGCTATGTTGAGTATGGTATGTACAGATGCATAATTGGTGGCTATATGAATGAATGGTCTTTATTGTCATTGATATAGTACAGGTACCATACAACGAAATTTGGGAGGGGGGGCTCCCCTGGTGCTAGGAAAAAAACTAAAAACAAGAAGGGAAAAGAGCTGGTTTACATAAATAAAGGCTATGTACACTATCCACTATACTATACTATACAAATAAAACACTGTGCTGTACTCTATGCTATGCTATACCTATTCTAACATTTCCTATCTCTGAACCTTATGTACCCGAGGGTTGTCATATTGCACATAGTGTTATTGCATATATCATATATGATATATATCATATATCAAAGGAGGTATGTGCAATATCACCATAATCCAACCCAGATCAAACATATTCTTTCCTCAAAGGCTTCTCTTACAGGGACAAGCTGAAGAATTCCTTTTTGGTCCTAGGTAATGTAGTTAAGAGTGTTGAGTATGCCTGACTCACTTCACTCCCTTACAGCCCCATAGGCTCTTATCACCGCACCATTTCGTGAGCTTAGAATTATAAGGTTCTATCTCCGTTTAGGGTAGTTCAGAGATATTGAGCGTCAAAGTGTTTACATTCCATTATGTTTTGTGAGATGGAACCTTTGTATTTTATGAATTACTAACTAAAACATTTAAACATTTTAAAAATAACACCACACAGGCATTAATAAACACCTAATGGATCAGATTATGTAAAAAACTCAATTTTGACCAAAAATTGAGATATAACCTTATAATTCTAACGTCACGATTTTCAATGGTTTGGCTCACACCTCCCCATCTGCCAAAATAGCATTCATTAACTTGACTCCCTGATGAACCCTGATGAACTGAAGAAAAACCCTCATCCTTTCAAATAGACTTTAACTTAAATTTAAAAAAGATTGTACTCTACACTACAATGCCAGTCTGATCACCAGATAGCACAGGCATAGAATACAGGCATACATACTTCAGATCATGTCATTATATGAAGCTGAATGTGTAGCATTTCCCCTGTCTCTAGGCGTTTGATCAGGTGGCAATTGAGTTTTGACTGTCCCAGCAAGGCTACCGGGTTTCAGCCTTCTCAACAGAGGTTCCTTGGGGATTCTTCCAGTAGCTGAGGCCTTTCAGCTTTCATTCTGTTTGGATGAGCAACATTATTAGTGTGTATCTGCAGCTGTGTCAGCCTGATCGGTGCAGGGGACGACAGTGGGGCCGATGGGAGCCTATGATAAAGAGTAATTAACTGAGCCGCTTTTGAATTCTAATATCACACATAACTCTGCATATCACATTATTAGCACACCCACTTGATCAGTAACACACTGGCTAGCCTTCAATGGAGCATCACACAACAATGGATAAGGCCTGATAGGAAGGAAAGAAGGAAGGAAGGAAGGAAAAGACAAGTGTGTGCAACACTTGTATGGAGGCACTGTTGTCACTATGGGAAGCTAGGACAGTGGCAGGTTGTACTGAAAGAGACAATGGGGTAATTGTTGTTGTGAGGTGAATAGGATGATGCTCTAATGCCTTTGGTGTTCTGTTTCTCTTTATCCAAGTTTGGAGGTTTGTGTTGAAGTAGCTTTGGAGGTCGTGCTCAGAGACAGGAACAAAGAGCAAATGGATGCCAAAGAAGAATAACTGGCATTCTGATGTTGTCAGGCGGAGGCCATTTTAACATCGGAATTGAGCCTGATAAGACGATCCATTGGGAGGAATTAACACAGAGCAAAAACGAAAGAGTACAAAAAGGAGTGATTTAAAAATGCAAACAGAAAGTGAAACAAAACTAATTGTATTAGCTGGACTTTCCCAGTGGAATAGGGATAAAGCAAAAACACTTAGGTTGTGTCAATACACAGTGTCAGCAGACACAGGGAGGAGATACATTTGTTTAATACTCAGCTTTGGTTCACTCCACAGACAGATAAGCACAATGGCCCTATTCAAGGCCTCTGAATCTATCAGGCCTCTAAGTATTCTACCCAAAGTTATTCCCCAAATAGAAACCCAGGCCGACAAACCCAATCAGTAGTTTCTGAGAAAATAAAAGGCTTTAGAAGGTCAGGCGAGTTTACATTGGTCGCGAATGATAACCCATTCTACACTCAGTCTCTGAGGAGGAACTATTGTTCTGTGGCGATGAAGGACACGCACTGTTCCTCCACAACAGAATACAGGGTAGCCTACAGAGAGCATGCTGTACAGTGATTGCTATTTATAGTTTCATATATGGGGGTGAAACTGGCGTAAAGGTTGGTGAATCATAGCGCCTTGCTCAGTCTCCGATTTTTATTTTTTTACTTTTTGCTCGGAGTAAAAAGTTGTTCAAGTACCCATTTTGGCATCAAAGTCAAAGGTTACTCCCTTTTCAGTCATCCTCTTCTCGTTTCAACTTCTATAGAATTAAATATTCCCGTTTGCTAACCCCCTGACTCAAACCCTCCCCTTCAGCAGGGACATGGACGACCTAGGGTGCATGGAGAAGGGCGGAAGGGGAGATTTTATACAGCAATTAAACCACCAGACACTCTGGAATACATTTGCAGTTCAACGGAGTAGTGCCCCACAGTCTTAGGACTGGGAATGGCATACGTCCGAAGTGAGTGTACAACTCCAACCAGGGAGGCTAGAGCATTTGTTTCCATAAAAATCAATGCAGGGAACAGTGTGACCCTGCTCCTGTTGTAGTCGAGTCTGTTGTGAGCAAAATGGCTGGTTTTTGTGTGTTTTTTTTACAAAACATGTTGAACCAATGACTAACTGCCATTGATTGCATGTATCTACATGGATCTCTTGTTCCCCATCGATTTTACTTAGCAACTCAACAGCCCTGCCACTGTGAAGAAAAAACTGTGTTTCATCACCGTTGCCTGCAGTGAAATCCACAGTTGATTTCATTTTGAATTAGTCAGGTTGGGGAAGAAGAGAGAGAGAGAGAGGTACGGTCTTAATTGTTGACAAGCATTTGTCTCTTCCAGCTCTTTGCTGTTCCATCATT